>NW_027496965.1:0-167450 GCF_021521415.1 Bidens hawaiensis | reverse complement strand
TTGTGCAGCAATATCTACATTTTTAAACCATCTTTGGATACAATATATATTAATATAAGGGGGGTATTTTTAATTAATTTGAACACAACTTATATCACGATAATCTAAGGACCTAGGCTAACTCACTCCCATGCAATTAGTACCCAAACCCGCAAAAGACAAAGATAACACAACACTAAATTGTCTTCCGGTCTCTCTAGAGATAGCATAATAAAATCTAATCCGCTCTCAATAATTATTCTACGATTATTTCGACCATAAATCGTAAACAAGTTAAAAACACAAAGTAGACAACCTAATCACGTATCTAACAATCACCAATGACTATCAAACACAAGTGGAATAATTATTAAGCAAAAATCGGATTCAATTACTCATATGTATCATGAACAAACCAATTAAAAACTTTACCATAACACTAATCAACCAACGTCAAATAAAAATCCGTCAAACTATTAATTTAACATAGTACTCAATCAAAACCTGGGTAGTATAAAATATTTAGCTACTTATAAAAAGATACGAAACAAAAATAATATATAAATCATTGTTCATCGTAAAAGAAAAATAAATAAAGTTGAGCTACCTACCTAGTAGCTTAAATTAATTCAACTAGCTCGATGCTTGCTTCTTATTTCTTTTTCTTCTTTTCTTTGATTGGCCGTGAATTTTTATTTTTTTTTGTTAGCTGTTCCGTTTTGCCGCTGCTTCCTTCCGTTGACTTTCTCTTTTCTTTTTTTCTTTTTACCCACTGTTGCGGCTTTCTTTTCACACCCTTCCGTAGGGTTTTTCTTTCTATTTTGTCTTTTATATATCAATAATAATCATGATCTAGGGTTATTTTTCTTTTAGCTCACAATAAAACCTATAGCCTATAAACTATGGCCTATGAACTAGTTATTAGCCCAAGAGTAATCCATGTTAACTCCATCATTCTACAAGTCCAAACAGATATGAAAATAAATAAATCATATTAATTCAAATAACTTAAGTTTATGTTTCTTTCTTTCTTTTTTTTTTTCTAATCGTAACTTACAATTATTAGCTTCTTTTTTTTATGCTTTATTTTAATTACTTGAAAGCATGAATTATTGACATTATGTAAACCTGGGTTTATTATTATTAAAATTACTATTTAATACTTGGTTTCAAGTTTAGTAAAAAAAATGCTTTAATTTAGCTCATTGTCTCTTAGAATCTTAAAAACCCATATATGAACCATCTAAGAATGATATTAAATGAAAACATGGCTCAAAAGTATCTAAAGTGTGAGAAATATTTTATAATAATATGTATATTTTAGACCATATCATGCATTAAAATTCATATTTTTTGCCATATATATGAGTTTGTAAGTATTTCGAATTTGGAGTTAAAATGTGCATATATGTTAACGTTAACTATGTATTATTGTGTTTTGACATATATTAATAATTGTGTAAACTAATGACATAAAAATCTCAACCCCAAATAAGGTATATTACATGATTTTATAAGGCTGATTTTCAGCCTCCAATAGTTTTATTATAATGATAGAATTTGAGACAAATAATAGAAACTAAAAATCAGTATTTATACTTTTCATAAACAAAATGAGTCAAATACTAGATGTCAGTACCTAATTCAATCGGTTTTGGAAATATTAAGAACTGATTTTCAGTCTCTAATACATGAAGTCCATGTTTGAAACTGAAGATCAGTCTCCATACCTTTGTGTCGTCGTTCATCGCGTATTCGAGACTGAAATTCACTCGCCAATAAATTTCCAACCAAAACAATGTAATGGCTACACATATTTGTGACTGAAATTTAGTCTCAAATAAGACGCCATATAATTAGCGACTGATTTTCAGTCACTGACATTAGTCACATAAAAAATCAGTCCCCAATTTTATTAGAAACTGATAAATCAGTCCTGGATATAACATATTCGAGACTAATATATCAGTCTCTCATAGTTTAGTCTCTAATGCCAACTTTTTTTGTATACCTTTAGTATCAGACAAAATCAGAGGAAGCCAAGACTTATAAGACCAGAGAGGAGTGAATGATAGCCGGAGACAGGCGAAGGCTGGCGGAGATGGGCAAAGATTGGCTGGAGAATCTGAGAGGGGGCGTGAGTTAGGGATGAGGCAGTAGGTTTGAGATGTGTGTGGTGGAATATGTTATGTCGTTGTATGAAGTTTGGATAAGTTAAAACCCAAAACTAATATTGAGTACATTTAAAAAATCGAAAAAAATAAAAAACGGAGCATGCTAAGTCTCGAACTCGCATCTTTTGAATGGTGAAGCAAGGGAGTTTCCATCAAACTGGATTAGTAATACGAGTATGGGTTCCAAGTATTATTCTTGTGGGGTCTTTCAAAATTTATTATATCGCTTCTAAAAACTTTTTTTAAAAACATTGGTGTTCCAAAACACCGCTGGTTACTATGTGAGTTCGCCCCTGCTTATATTATATCTCATAAGAGATGATTTAGAATAGATAAAACTTCCATACTCAAAAATGTTGTTGTAGATCACGCACAGTAATGGCGTGTGTGTGAGGGAAGCTTCTTACAATGTGTCAGCCTTTGACTATTAGATCGTACGTAGTCAAAATTTACCACCCAGGCATTTTACGTCGTGTGATGCCCGATCAGCATTTTAAAATTTGTAAAAAAACAGATGTAGTGGTAAAATACCAATAACTCTCCTACAATCATTAATTATTCTCTCTCTCTCTCTCTCTCTCTCTCTCTCACAAAACGCCGCTCCAACCTCGTTATATCTACAAACTTCATCCCCAAATTGTGACAAAAAAACGAGGAAAGGGGGGTGTAGCTGACGTTTTGGCTTCAAAACGCCATCATAATTTGATGACTACGATGGTCTTATATGTGGCTCAATGAGGTCTTTGGGGCGTTTAAAAGTCTCAGGAAAATCTTCCTTCAGACATTTTGGCCTTCAAAACATCTCCTAGCGTTGTGTATAAAACTATTAATGAAGAGGAAGGTAAGGCCAAAGAGAAAACCAATGGAGAGAGAGAGAGAGAGAAGTGGGGAGCGTTATGAAGGTTTTTCACTACATATGGTCTTTAGAGGTTTTATGGCGTATGTCGTTAGGTTGTGTTGTAGTGTCTATGGGTTGGTAGTTGGTACTACGTAGGTGTAAGGGATTTAACTTTTAACCAAAGCATGGTTTTGTTAAAAAACAAATCCAAATCAAAGGTGAATCCAAACGACAAATTCGTTCTAACATCATAAACAGAAAAGGTGTATCGCGAACCGTAGCCTTAAATGAAAAATGATTTAAAACGTTGGTGGGTTGCTGTCAAGACAAAGCCAAAAGGACATATGAGTTATCATAACGTGTTAATTAAATCACCAATGGTTATAATTTAAATAAAAACAATTATTTCAATATAGAAGCAAATGAGGATGTCAATCATTTTTGTTTTGTCACCGACGATTTCGTCGAATTTAGTACTAATAACAATCAATAGTGAAACTTGGAAGAAAACACTGAGGGAGAACTCAATACGTATGAAAAACTTCATAAACGATGAGGAAGACCTCAAATTTTCGGAAAAAAAAACAGTTAAATTTAAACTGCATACAATATTTTTAAGATAAAAAACGGGTAAATTAAAAAAACTAAGAAAAAATGGGGGGAGGGTGGGTATGGTGTCATTTTGTATAAATTATTCTTTAGATGACTAGCATAATTGGTATGGTGTCATTTTGTATAGGTATGGTACGGTAATTTTTCCTAACATATATTGCGGGTCGAAGTACTATGATTACCTGCAATGTTATTGTAGGTTGTGACTCTAGAATGCATGCATTAGGATAATTAGATAAATGGATAAAATTAAAATACAAATGACAACAAAATAAGAAGGACGATAAGGATTCTATTCATTGACCTTATATTTGAATGATGGAG
Source organism: Bidens hawaiensis (assembly GCF_021521415.1). Lineage (NCBI taxonomy): Eukaryota > Viridiplantae > Streptophyta > Magnoliopsida > Asterales > Asteraceae > Bidens > Bidens hawaiensis. The sequence continues at coordinate 163,523 of NW_027496965.1, read as the reverse complement.
ATTAATTTAATAGAAAAAATTGACGGGAAGAGCATGAAAGTAATAACCCATTTTTGTTGACTTTCTCCTTCCACATGCAAGGCATGTCAATTCTCCAATCATTTTAAAATGGACATAACTTTTTCCTACAATATTCTTTTTGAAAAAATAAAAATAAAATTTAACCATAATAATAAGTGTTTTTTATCTTTAATATGAGTATCATATTGTTATATAAAATAAAAAAAATTAGTGGATTTTTTTATTGTGTTATTGGTTGTTCATTGTGTTTTTTAATTTGGTTATTTGCCCACATTAAATTCAAAAAACAACAAGTTCGCGGTGAGCCGCTAAATACCTCACATATTCTTACACACTAAAAACAGAAACGTATCAAGTCGTTCTAAATATGCAAGCAGGTTAGTTCAGTTTTACTCTTGAACCAACCAAACCCATGTCGGCCTGATAGGTATTCAAATTTGTAAGCATAAGAATAAATCTAGAATGCTATGGACCAAATAAAGCAACAAAGAACAAATGGTATCTAATCTCAACATCAGCTCTTAGTAAAAACAATTGCCCTGGATGTCATGAAATAAAGAAGATAAATATAAACAGACAAAATAAAGAAGCAAATTAAAATGTGCAGCAAAAAATTGAAGAATAATGTCTATCTAGTTGTATGCTTTCATAAGAAAGCTATGTTGAACTACTTTTAAGCTTCCAAGAAGTAATGTAGTCTAATGTAACGGATCATACTTTTGTTGTAAATTAAAAAATCTTGTTCGTTTAAGGGTTTTCTTTGGATGTAAATTGAGGAACAATCAAGTATATTATTGAAGACTACATGATTTATAATTTTAATTTGGGGATTTTAAAATTCGTCGTGTATGCAGATTTTATTAAATATAACAGTTTTTCAATTTGGGAGTATGTATCTAAGAAAGCCCCATTCTTATCAGCAAAAGGCTATTGCAAAACACGAAACAAAGTTGGAAATCAGAAATTTTATAAGTCTATACCTATCGAATTGTTTCAATGTCAACATCTTCTTCTTTAGATTCCTTCTCAGAGTACTCAAATCCATAATTGTCCAAAATTGTGTGTGAATGAGAAAAGGGAAAATCCGTAGTATAGACCTGCTAACATTAAATAACAATTGCAATTATCAAGAAGCAATCTTATGGTGTGGAATAGAGCTGCTAACATTACATTACACTAAACATGTCGCAGAAAAAAACCTAAAAGTAGCCCTAATTATAAACTCAGACATTGACACGTGGTGGCAGCTTACCACTCAATTGGAGCTTTGTGAATTTGGAGGGTTGATGCATTATCTGAGGAGACTGGATGAAGGTGTTATCTGGTTATGATAGAAGAACCCCCCACTCCACATCTCATGCTAACTCTGACCCAAAAAGGAGAAAAATTTACAAATTCATTCAGAATCACTTACAATTATAACATCTCAATTAGGGGTGTGTTTTTTAACCGTACCCGAATAATAAACCCAAACCGAAGCGACCCGAGACCCAAATAACCCAACCCGAATTCACCTGAACCGATTAAGCTCCTAACCCAAACCCGAGATAAAATATTTGGATCGGTATTTGGGTTGAAATACCCAGATTCGGGTTGACCCGAATAACCCGAAGTATAATACATCGATGCATGCATCCCTAATTTTATAGGGTGTTTTAGTGGTGAAGTAGCACAGTGACTTTATGTATTCTTGTTCGGTTGTTCTCAAGACTCCAATTAATATTGGATTATCATATCCCAATATATTAATGGTCATAAAGCATGCGGAGAATGCATCTTCAATTTAAAAACTTAAATAGTATAGTATTTAAACCAATATTTATTGAGCATGTTTCTTCAATCTATACAAGTATTAATCCACGGGCTACAACACTCCTTCATCTTGTCTAATGCATTCTTGTATGACAAATTTCATGTTTTGCTAAATAATATATGCTATTATTAAATATGGCTGTATATTATGGTTTTATAACAGCTTGGAATATGGTTTTTTAATTTATGATATTGTTAAAGGTGGAATTTTTTTTTAATTTGTTAAACCCGAAACCCAACCCGAATTTACCCGACTCGTGAAACCCGAACAAACCGAACTTATTTGGGTCGGTTCTTGGGTCAATTTGTTTTAAGCTCAAACCCGAATAACCCGACCCAAACAACCCGAAACCCGAATAAATAACCCGAAGAACACCCCTAATCTCAATTACGAACATAACTCAAATAAACATAAAATATCAAAACCCTAAAATACAAAACTTATACAACTGAGTGTACGAGCCTTAAATATGGATCACGTGAAACCTATTTTCAGCTGCTATGGTCTCCGGTGGTGGTAGACAACAGGTTCGGTGTATCATGGTCGACGTTGATGAAGTCTTACTGGATGTCTTGGGTACAATGACCATCCTTTGAGCAATTGACGAAGGGTAGAAGATTGTAAATGAAGCTAAGATAGCCATGGGTGTTTTTTTGACGGTGGCTGAATGTGAAAACCAGAAAAGAAAACAATACAGAAAACCCAATCTGCAGCATACGTGGAAGGCTAGAGGCGTGTGAGAAAGCAATTGGAAGGAGAAGCGGTGATACAGTTTTAACTGCATGATGTATCACTCATGATGCACAAAGTCTCCAGAAAATCTCATAGAATATTAACCGACTTTTAAAATTGTTTCAATTATGTCACTGATGCATATTTTCCCCAAATCAGGTCAATAAATCTTCAAATTAAGTCTCATCGATTTTTTTGTGCGTCAAGAAAGAAATGGAGGCTAAGATGTGGGGGGCGGAATTTGCAATATATGTAGTTAAATTTGAAAAATAAAAACAAAACGTTAAATATATTAAAATTTAAAAGTAAAAAATAAAATTCACATCGCTAATCAGCGTCAACTTAAAAAAAAAGATAAAAAGATTTACTATGTGAGACAAAAAAGAAAAAGAATAAAAAATATGTTAAAACTTTTAATTTAATTAAACATGAAAGTTAATTGACTTAATTAAAACATTTTCTAAAATTGAGCGACCTAGTTTGAAAACTTTTGAAACTGCCCTTCTAAATAAAACTGTGTTATTGTTGTAAAATCTGTTGGTAAATGAAAAAAGGCAATCTATTGAAAAAATATGTTGGATGGTCGGGAAAAGTCCATGTTATTGTTGTAAAATCTGTTGGTAAATGAAAAAAGGCAATCTATTGAAAAAATATGTTGGATGGTCGGGAAAAGTCCATGTTATTGTTGTAAAATCTGTTGGTAAATGAAAAAAGGCAATCTATTGAAAAAATATGTTGGATGGTCGGGAAAAGTCCATGTTATTGTTGTAAAATCTGTTGGTAAATGAAAAAAGGCAATCTATTGAAAAAATATGTTGGATGGTCGGGAAAAGTCCATACTTCCAGAGTAATATGTTGTTGATACTCTCCTGTTTACTACACCACCATCAACGGATTATCAACGGGGGTCATCTTCACCGACATATTAACGAAAGAACCGTCCACAAGTGAAAGTTTTGTGAATGACATAGGATTAATAAATTCTACTCTCAAATAATAACCGTCCAATTTAGGTAAACCATTTGGGGATTTTCTAGATTTTCTTGATATTAATTAACGGCTCAATTGGTTTTTTGAGTGACCCACCTCATTTTAGTTGTGTATTTTCTTAAATTAAGAAAAAGAAATAAGAGATGGTCTCTAGTTTAAGAAAAACCAGAAAATAATAGCCTGGCTTCACATGCAATCGCGATCCCAAGTGCACCCCCCTCTCTCTACATCACACTTCTCACCATATATATAAAACACTATTGTATATAACACTGGTGTTCAGAGGTGGATGCAGAAATTTTTATTACGGTGGGCATAAAATGGTTCGGGTAAAAATTAGTGTTTGGTCAAAGAGAGCAGGGCCGGTCAACCATTTTGAAGGCCATTAGAAGAACTGTAGAATGAACTTTGAGGACACATGAGAGGGTAAATTGTTCTTTATAGACCTCCATTTTAAAGTTAAAATGCATAATTATATATAATTAAGACATGTAACCAAACAAAGTCATAATATATAGGATCTTCTCTTTAAGTTTAGAGGCATCTTACTGGTCAAAACGATATTATGTTTGTTCTTCGATTCATTCAGTAGTTGGTGGCAAACGATGACACTGGCTGAACTAGAATATTAGAATGAGAGGGTCATCACATATCTTTTACATTTGTTTGTATCCAGCAATTACCTTCTTTAAAAATCAATGTATCGACTTGTAATTATAAACATTTGGTCCTCACATGTATCTTAAAATCCTTGTAAATTATTCTATTTTGTATTCCTGTAAAAACATCTTTGTTTGAGTTGTTTGGAATTCCTAAAATCCTTATATATTTTTAATAAAACATTTTTAGTTGGGCACAAAATGACATGTTTTTTAGGTATTTATTAATTTAAAAATGATAGTTAAGAAATTCAATTTAAGTAATAATATATATATATATATATATATGATCAAACACACTTGAAACTATATAAACAATTAAAAGTAAATTATTACACAATATTTAAAGTTGTAAAATAATTAAATGCTTAACCGACAAGAAATGCTGTTATTAACAAGTGACAATAACAATATGTGCCTCGTAAATAGCAATCAAAGACAATATAATTATAAATAACAAAAAACTACCTACCAAAGTCTTCCGGCCTCCTCTTTAGTCTTCATATTACAGATTCATAGCCGAAACTTCTCAGTTATACATTTCGACTAATATAGAATCCGGCGCCGACGGACCACCTGGATCCTCCCCTAATTCCGACGGTGGGCACCGGACTCATTGTTGACTCATCATATATTAACATATACCCGTAAACAAGGTACTCCGGCGAGCGGACGGTGAGCACCGGCCCACCGTCCTCAAGCCTTGGATCCGCCCCTGCTAGTGTCTAAGTCATTCTATAAAATATGAAAGAAAAAAATTGAATGATGAGAAGGATTTAAAAAAAAAATACTTAAAATAATTAATATAAAAAATCTTAACTTGAATTTTAATAAAAAACAATAAAAGTAAAGACACCAAAATATTTTCACCGTCTTTCTCGTTTTAAAAAAAATGTTGAGAAAAAAACATATTGTGTTTTTTATGTATCTTCTAATATATATATATATATATATATATAGGGGATGGATCTTGCGAGAAGTGATATTACATCGAGAAGTGAATCTCATCCATTGATTTTGTTTGATCAATGGTCATTACTCAAAATGGCATTTTTGTAATATATTTTCACCATTTTAATAAACTTTAATACCAAAAAGGTATGTTAATACTTTTTATTTACTATCATTAAAAACAAATGTGTAACTCATAATTAATTAACTAGTTAATTAAGTCTTCCCATTAAAGCCACAACTAAATCTCTCTTTGAAAATCATTTAATATTTTTGGTATACTATCATTTTGAAAGCTTACAAATGTTTCATCTAATCTTATGGATGATGAATATCTTGTTATTCGCAGGTGTGCAGTGAAGAAACTGGTAAAAAACCACTTGTATCCATATGAAGTGTAGGTACGTACGTACACACATACATACGTATGTATGTATGTATGTACATACATCCCTACGTGTGTACGCCCTTACGTACGCACATACACACATACATACACATGTGCGTACCTACCTACGTCCTTAGGTGCGGATATACCTACATGCCTACGTACGTACGCCCCTATGTGATTAGGTGCCTACGTGCCTACGTATGTTCATGCCTATGTAATTATGTAAATACATACATTCATAAAATGTATGGCGTACGTATGAGTTTCATATAATTGGAATATACACGATAATTTCAATAATTTTATAATAGTTATTAAAAATTCATGTAAGATACATGTGTCATCTAACAAACAAAATAAAGTAAATAAATGTTAATATTCAAATAAAATTTAAGTTTCAATATTCTGTTTTGTAACTTACTAATAGTAATTAATAGTTACCACAAAAAGAAAATTGTTCACTTGACTAATATGCTCTTATAATTAATAATTAAATAAATAAGAAGAAAAATTATGATTGGTTCTGATAACTTCTCGCACTTCTCGCCCTAAAAATACTTTTGAAAAGAACCAAATCCTATATATATATATATATATATGTATATATATAGGGGTAGGTTAACATACAATAATTGGTTATCGTACATTAGGTATGCGAGCTTTTTGAACGTCGACTTCAATTTCACGCGGTGGCATAATTGTAAATAACTTAAAATTAATTCTATGATCTAATTCATCAATTGATTCATCGAGCATCCATCCATATCAATATAATTCAACCGTCGCTCAGTATTAAACTAATTTGCAGATCGATATCAAACTAATTGAGTTAATTATCTAACCCTAAAAATGTTCGTTACCTGCAAATAAAACAAAACATTTTATCAAAACGTATTAAAAAAAATCAATTTTATTTCAAACCAGAACATATTAAAACAAAACGTATTAAAACATTTCGATATATGAGCAAATAAATATGATATAATTTTGTACTAAAACTGAACGTATTAAAACAGAAACGTTTTGAAATAACTGTGTATTAAAATAGAACGTATTAAAACAAAACATATTAATCACTTTTGATAAAACCTTTCTATAAAACGTTTTGATATAATCAATTTTGATAAAACGTTTTGATATAAACTTATTAATCAATTGTGATATAATCAATTGTGGGTTAAATGTAATATAATGAATTTTGCAGAGACGTTTTAAATGCTCCCAGAACGTTTGATTAATACATTTTATCAATTCGTTATATCAAAACGTATAATCAATTAACGTATTAAAACGTTTTATGTCTCAATGCTCCCAATGCAATTATGTCTCAATGCTCCCAATGATGGGTTTTGCAGAGATCCCACTCATCCACCTATAGTTTATTATTATTAATCACTATAATACAACGTTTTGATATAATCAATTTTGATAAAACGTTTTGATATAATCAATTTTGAACGTTGTCGACGGCGATGATGGTGACGAAGAGTGTTGATGTCGCCGGTAAGCGAAGGTGAAGGAGGTGTGCTGGTGTCGGTGAGGGGTGGTGGAAACAGATTGAGGGAGAGGGATGAACAGATGAGTGTAAATTTAAGTTATTTATAATGATGCCACCGCATGAAATTGAAATCGACGTTCAAAAAGCTCGCGTACGTAATGTACGATAAAGAATTATTGTATTATATCCTTTACCTATATATATATATGTTATGCGAGGTAAATTATGTATATCACGAGGTATACATTTCTTAAGTTATATTCCAACAACCGTTTAGCCACGTTTTTTTAAATGGATATGGCCAAAAACATAGTTTTTTTTACTATATAATACACACGACCACACATAAAATAACCACATGGGTTGTTGATGCCTTCTAGCTACATTTATTATGTTGATTACAACAACCCTTTAGCCACGATGAAGAAACGTGGATCGACTCACTGGTAGACGATCTACTTTCCTCGGGTGTGATTATACTATTTCACCGATGGTTTCTCTTGGATCTGGGTTCTTCCACCTACAAAATGAACAGCACCGTCAACTTACCGCTCAGAAAGGGACAGAGGGGTCCTCTTTGGGGTAACCCTCCGGTGTGAGAATAAGTATTTGTGGAGAAGATAATAATATGTCCAGAGTAAGGAAATCTGGAGAGTATTGCTTAATAGCTGAATACTCTGTGTGATTGTGTTACTGGATGTAACTGTCTGTGATTGAATGTAATTGAATATGATTGAATGTGATATGATGATGTTACTGGCTGTAACTGTGAATGATTGAGTGTCCCTCCTTGTGGAGTTGATGCTGTATTTATAGTGCTAGGGTTTCCACTGATTGAGCTCAGCCTTGTTGGCCTCCTCCAATTGCTCTGCGCCACGTGTCCTCTGGGACACCTGGTGCTTTCTCATTGGTTATAATCACGTGGTAGCACATGGGTTATGCTGAGTTGTCCACCTTTCATTTGGCAGCTGTCAACATCAGCATATTCTTATTCCTTAAAAAGATACCTTCTGGAAGGTTGTCTGACGTGCACAATCAAGGTTGCCCTAATCCTGATTTGGATAAGGACGAGGTTGATTATGTGCATGTGTGATATGCGCCAATCCTGAGGATGCGCGAGGTCTTCTCTTTATTCTCAAGCGCAGATGTTTCATGCGCAGATGTGATATGCACGAGCATGTGATATGCGCCGCGCGCTGATGCGCCGCGCGCATATGTGATATGCGTGAGCATATGTGTGCCTGGGCATATGATGCCTGAGCATGTGTGGTGCCTGGGCATATGATGCCTGAGCATGTGTGGTGCCTGGGCATATGATGCCTGAGCATGTGTGGTGCCTGGGCATATGATGCCTGAGCATGTGATGCATGAGCAATATGTGATATGCGCCATGCGCATAGGTTTTGGCTTTGTGACTTCGTAATGTCTTGATTTCAAGCCTCTTGTCTATATCTTGTGGGTTGACCCGCCTTGCTCGGTGTTGAGGCGGGTACATACCTCTTCAAGCCCCCCCAGTCTAATGTGTGTCTTGTCTCGCGCGAGCGAGGCAAGATAGATATTAGACTTTAACAGTTTGTTCTTTTAGTAGGGGTTTGTCTTTTTCTTCTTATTGTTCACCGTTGCGCGAAATTCTATCCTTTTGGTTGCAAACGAATCGTCCCTGAACGTGGTTGGTGGTTGCTGACGTGGGCCAGTGATGGAGACGCGTCAGGCCTTTCGTGTGCTCGAGGTGCTACAGTTGCCTTTCGTGTCCCCTCACATGCTGTCAGGGACACGTGTCGCGCTCGTGTTGTTCCGTTCCTGCGAGTGGTGGCGCGTGAACTCTGGCAGCAGCCGTATAGTTTCCTTTCATGTCCCCTCACACAGTGTCAGGGACACGTGTCGCGCTCGCATTGGCTTAAACCTGCGAGTGGGGGCGCGTGAAGTCCGATCAGCACCAAAATTTCTCTCTCCTGGGCCTATAAAAGCCAGCCCTTAGAGTTTTTTTATCCTTCATCTTCTTGTTTATTATTCAGAGCTTTTCTTTCTTTGTCTTCTGATTATCTTTGTTCTGCTTCCCAAATATCTGTTATTCAGAAGCAATCTTTGTTCGTTGTCACAGTTGTATGTCTGATAGCTCAGACAACACAATCTCCCCCATCCATTGCCGTAGAAAATCGTTAGTAATGTCTACATTGAAGAAGACCGGCAAGGGGAAGAAGGCTGCTGAGGTCTCATCGGAGGAGGTAGGGAGGACCAAGGCTGTGAAGAGGTGGAATGAAATCCCCTGCAAATTGAGGCAGGCTGATCTTGACAGCCTTATTGCCTCTCAGGGTTTTCCCCCCCTGTTTGGCTGCATGTTGCCTGGTGCCGGGCAAACGGCGGCGGACCCGCCTACCGGCTATATATCCCTTTATAGCCATTTCTTCACCCACTGCAACCTTCGTCTCCCGATGACAAGGTTTGTGGGTGCACTGCTTCAGTTTTATGGGATTCATATATCCCAAGTCCATCCGTTTGGACTTGTGCGCATGACTCACTTTGAGTTCATGTGCAAATCCCAGCGCGAGGAGCCCACCCCTCGGCGCTTTCAGTTTTTTTACAAGCCCAAGATCCAAGACTCTTGGTTCTCTTTTATTCCTCGCAGTCAGAAGGTGAAGTGCTCCACTGTTTCATTCAAGAGCCTTCATGACTGGTCTGAGAGGTTTTTCTATATAAGGGCTGGTGTGATCCCCATCCGCATGACTATGCGCGCGACTTCTTCTGCGCCTGCGGATGTGGGTGTCCTCAAGAACCCAACTGGCGCCTGGGTTAATAAGTTGACCGCTGAACCATCCCCCGCCAAGAACATTTGTGAGGAGGCGCTGGTGGGGGTTGGTATGAGCAGGAGGTGGGCGGACAGCGCGCTTGAGCCCGTTATCCAAGTCGACGGGTTGTGTAAGTTAATCTCATTGCTTTTTTTTCTGCGCGAATATAATTCTTTTTGCTAATATCATTTGACTTTTTGTGCAGTCACCAAGGAGTATATCCACGCCGCATATGATGAGCATATGGAGGGTGGCTCCGTCGCGCTCGGCGCTGGGGAGGTTGGTTTCCCTGATCGCTTTGATGACATGTTCATCCCTGTTGATCTGGGATTTGTCTTCGACAACGATGCGCCTGGTAAGCCTTTGTAGTTATGCATTTTCCCTTATAATACCAAATTTTGCTAACACTTCTGTTGTGTGTATTGTAGATGCGCTCGAAAACTACGAGCTGGAGCTCGCGGAAGAGGAGGAGGAAGAGGAGGCGCCCCAACTAAAGCGTAAAGCTAAGGGGAAAACTGGCGCAGGGGCCAGTAAGAAACAGAAGAAAGATGTTGCCCCTGTTGTTCAGGATCCTCCTACTCAGGCGGGGGGATTTGGGAAAACCCAGGAGTTTACCACCAAGGTTTCCCTGTCTTCCCTGCCTCAAAAAGTGGGCAGACCTCCTGTCCACCTGAGGTATGGTGCCACTACCTCCTCCCTTCGCGCGGCGGAAAAGGGAAGCGGTGTTGCGCCTTCGACAGGTATACTTTGCTTATCCTTTATGGTTCTATGAGCGCGATTCTGATAGACTTACTAATGAATCTTTGCTCTCTCCAATGTTTGTAGAGCCGTCGACAGCGCAACAAGATGCCGAGGCTGCGCCGGCGGTCGCTTCGAAGTCCCCTGTTTTACCCTCAAAGAAGGGTAGAATGGACTTCATGGCGATGTTTGCTTCGCGAACGGAGTTGCGCCAAGGTACGTATTGCGCTCTTATTTTCTGACTTTCTTTTAGATCAAGTCCTGAACCATTTCTTGTTGTTGATTTTTTCATAGAAGCCGTAGCTGGCGCACAAGCTGCTGGCGGCACTCCTGGCGCCGGTGCCGGCGCCGTTGGCTCTGCTCCTGCTCCTGCAAGCGATGAATCTCCCCTCATCGGGATTAGTAAGGAGCAGGAGGCCGTTTTGCGCGCCGACCTGGCGGCGTCGAGACCTCCCTCACCTCCTCCTGCGCACAGCCCTCCTCGCGAGACCGATTTTGATTCTAGGTCGCAGGAGAAGAGGCCTATTTCAGAGGAGGATGAGGAGTTTGAAGTTGAAGACTCCGCTGGCGCCCGCGCCAGCCCTGCAGCGCCACGAGGTTTCGCGGCGGAGCCTTCTCATGGGGCTGGCGCTGACTTTTCTTTTTCATCCCCGCAGGTATAGGTTCTTTTTTGCTCCGCTGCGCGGACTTCCATCTTAATGTGTTGACTTAGATAATTACTTTGTTTTTGCAGGAAGCCGATCACATTTACCGCCCGAGATGGACTATTACTGAAGACAGCACATTTCAGTCCATGGGTGTGTGTGCGGAATTCTGGGCTCATGCTGTGCCTCCATCTGAAAGGAGGTTCCAGGAGGACCGCGCTCGCGACGACCTGCTCAATGATCATATGTTTGCCGGGTCGGCCTTCTTTGCTGCCTCCCAAGAGCTTCGCTCTGATTACGTAAAAGTACGTGATGCTCTTGCGGAAGCCAAGCAAGAGGCTAAGGTGTCTGCTTGGCATCTTTCTGATGCTCGCGAGAGAGCTGAAAAGCTCCAAGCAGAGCTCAGTGAGAACAGAGCCAGTGCCAACAGCGCCTTCGTGAAGCGCGGTCATGAGCTTCAGGCTGCGCGTGAGAAGATGCAGGCGGCGGAGGCGGACGCGGACAAGTACGCGCGCAGAGCGCGCGACTTGGAACTGAAGGCGGAGGCGCGTGACCAAGCTCTTGTCCAGTCTATAACTGAAAAATCATCACTGGAGAGTGAGGTTACGCGCCTGAAGAGGGAGCTGGCGGCCGCGCAGGCCGATAAAGATGAAGCCCTGGCGACGGCAGCGTCTAGCCAGGAAGCACTTGATTCTGCGCGGACTGAAAAGGAAGAAGTCTTGGCGGCAGCAGCGTCCGACAAAGAGGAGCTAAAAAAGACTAAGGAAACTGTTGAGTTATTAAACTCTCAGGTTCCTGCCCTCGAGACGTCTGTTGCTGGCCTCGCGAAGGATCGCCAATGGCTGATCTCACAGGGCATGACTCGTTGCGCTTACGCGATGAAATACTCAGGCGAGTTTCAGGCCCTGGTGATGGATTGCAACGCTGCCGCGCGCTTGGTGGGCCGAGCTGAAGGGTTCACGGATGGTTATGAATATGGCATGTTGAAGAAGAACCCATCCGAGTACCCTTATCAGAGCGACGCTGCCTGCGCGGAAATGGCCGCGATGGGGGAGAAGTATATGAATACTCCCATTCCCATCCTTGCGCAGGTATTTTAATCTTAATGAGATTACCTTGACTTATTTTCTAAGTCTTTTTGTACTCATATTTTTGCTTATGATTTGCAGATATCCGCGCTTGCTGACCAGCCCGACCTCGGCGCGCTAAAGAAATTACTTGACGAGTGCGAAGGGGCTGGTAGCGGCGATGATGGCGCGGGGAATGCTGGCGTTGCTAGCGGCTCTGGCGTGGCCAAAGGATCCGCTCCTGACACTGTTGTGCTAGAAGACTCCATTCAAGATGAACAACTTGACTATGGTCAGTTTGGAGATGACGAGGAGCAGGCTGCGCCAGATGCTGAGGGCGATGATGAGGATTATGAAGAGGCTGATGTCAACGTGGAGACTTGAGAAGCCCTTCATGTTTTTTTATTTTTATTTGTAGTTTGTATCTCATCTTGTAAACTTGTAAATTTCAATGCTTTGGAATGAAATTTTTTTTTTCCTTCTTCGCATCTTGCGCATTCCCATTCATCTCTTTATATCGCATGTTTGCTTGTTGAATATAAGATATGCTTGCACGTTGGAATAAGAACAAGGTTGTAAGGAATTTATTATACTTAATCCTTGTCATATTGTAAGTGATATTTCCATATCTTGATTATGTTGACACGCGCCTTGGCATTTTCATTATTCCTCTTTTGCGCGACGTTTTCGCGCATGGAATTATGAATTTTTTAGCCTTTACGTGTCAACATGTGTTACTCAGATATCCATTACGTTTTCATGCGCGACCTCGACCTGAGACCTTAACAACTATGTTTTGGCATTTGCTTTGCCTTAGTTGTGTTTAGGTATTTTTATGGTCAGGGTGCGCAGTATGTAGGATGGATGTTGTGAGTGATTTGAGCTAAGGCTCACATTATTGGGCTAAGGCCCTGACGTTTTAGAGTTAAGACTCGTTAACGCGTTTGAGCTTGAAGCTCGCGCATGTATGTTTTACTTCGTTTTATTTCATTTTGATGTCAATACAATGTTGTCATATTGCTCAAAATTAATAAAGGGAAGTGTGAAACATGTATGCAAAAGGTAATAGAATTGGGCTAAGGCCCTGACGTTTTAGAGTTAAGACTCGTTAACGCGTTTGAGCTTGAAGCTCGCGCATGTATGTTTTACTTCGTTTTATTTCATTTTGATGTCAATACAATGTTGTCATATTGCTCAAAACTAATAAAGGGAAGTGTGAAACATATATGCAAAAGGTAATAGAATTGGGCTAAGGCCCTGACGTTTTAGAGTTAAGACTCGTTAACGCGTTTGAGCTTGAAGCTCGCGCATGTATGTTTTACTTCGTTTTATTTCATTTTGATGTCAATACAATGTTGTCATATTGCTCAAAACTAATAAAGGGAAGTGTGAAACATGTATGCAAAAGGTAACATAATCCACATTAAGAGAAGATAGCGCGTATCATTATTTATAATGGCTTAAAAAGCCTTGATTACAAACTTTACATTTTTACATGAAACATTTTCTAAGCTGTGCCGCGTTCCATGCGCGCGGGATCTTCTTTCCATTCAAATCTCTTAAAGCGTATGCGCCTTTTCCCAATTCTTCCGAGACTTGATAAGGTCCCTCCCAATTGGGGGACATTTTTCCCGGGGGTATCGCGCGGCTAGCTTCATTGTTTCGAAGGACAAAATCATTTTTCTTGAAGTGGCATTCTTTCACGCGCTGGTTGTAATATTTTTCCAACTTTTTCTTGTACTTGGCTTCACTGATGATAGCCGCCTCTCTGCGCCCTTCAAGTAAGTTGAGATCCAACCGTCTTTCTCGCTCGTTATCAATCTTGCTCATCATGAGCACTCTATGGGATGGGCATCCAATTTCTGCTGGAATCATTGCCTCTGTTCCATAGGTTAGGCTGAACGGGGATTCGCCATTGCTGGTTTTGCTTAATGTCCTGTGTGCCCACAGGACATTAGGTAGCTCTTCGACCCAAGAATGGGATTCTCCCTCCAACCTTTTCTTCAGCCCATTTAACAAGCTTTGGTTCGCGCGTTCCACTTGTCCATTCCCCTGAGGGTGATAAACTGAAGTGAAAATTTGGCTGATGCGCAATTCCTTGAGCCAGCTGGATATCTTCTTGTCAGTGAATTGCTTGCCATTATCGCTCACAATTTCCATGGGCAAGCCAAAACGGCATATGATGTGGCTCCAGATAAACTGCTTCATCGCTTCGGCTGTTATTTTTGCTAGTGGCTTGGCTTCAACCCATTTTGTAAAATAATCTACTGCCACTACCAAAAATTTTACTCGCCCAGGCGCTTGCGGTAGGGGACCCACAATATCGATGGCCCATTTGTGGAAAGGCCATGCAGAGGTCACCGGAATCAAGTTGTTCTTTGGCCGAATGGTGTTTGGCGCATAGCTCTGACATGCTTTGCATTTTTGGATCTCTTTTAGAGCGTCCAAGTACATGCCAGGCCAATAGTAACCTGCGCTCATTGCCTTGGCAACCACCATGCGCGGGCCAACATGTATTCCATAGATTCCTTCATGTATCTCTCTGATCACATAGCTTGCTTCCTCAGCATCTAGGCATTTCATGAGCGGCCCAAGATAGGAGCGTCGATATAATGTACCATCAAGCAGTTCATAGTTCTGCGCCTTGTGTCTTATCTTCCTCGCTTGCGCGCGATCATCTGGTACCTTTCCCTCCTTCAAGAATTCCATTATTGGAGTTATCCATGATGAAGGGGTTGTATGAGTTACCAGGACAGACTTCGCTACCACCGACGGGTTGCTCATTACTTCTACTCTGACATCTTTTCCAAAGTGATCGAAGCTGGTTGATGCCATCTTGCTCAGCGCGTCAGCAGATTTGTTTTCACTGCGCGGAATATGAATGATTCTGAAGCAGTCAAATTGCTCGATGAGCTTTTTCGCCTGCTCTAGATACAGAGGCATGGTGTTCTCCTTGGCATCATAAAGGCCATTGACCTGTGCTGCTACCAAGTATGAATCAACATGTGCCTCTAGCTTTTTCACTCCGAATTTGTGTGCGATGCGGAGGCCAGCCAGCAAGGCTTCATACTCAGCTTCATTGTTGGTGCTCTTGAAGTCCAACCTGATGGCGTAAGTATATTCATGATTCTCTGGATCCACCAGCTTGAGGCCTGCGCCAGACCCTTCGTTGTTTGAAGCTCCGTTAGTGAACAAACTCCAAACATTTTCTTCATCATTGGCTCGCGGAGGGTCTACCTCGCGCTGAGCCTCTTCAATTTTTTCTTCAGGGACTTCTGCAATGAAATCAGCCAAAACTTGTCCCTTTATTGCTGGACGGGGCTTATAGGCGATCGTGTGCTCACCTAATTCCAGCGCCCACTTTGTCAGCCTTCCCGAGAGCGCGGGGCGCCGCAAGACTTGCTGGATGTTGTAACCAGTCAGAACTTCAATGGGATGACCATTGAAATATCTATGAAGCTTGCGCGACGCGTGTGTTAGTGACAAAACTAACTTTTCCATGATGGAGTAGCGCGTCTCAGGATCTGTCAGCACCCGACTCACATAGTATATTGGCGTTTGGATTCCCTTGCGATCCACCAATAATACTGCGCCGATGGCGCGCTCTCCTGCTGATAGATACAATGTCGGAGCTTCACCAGGAAGTGGAGCTGTGAGCGCGGGCAGATTTATCAAACATTCTTTAATCTCACTGAAAGCTTGCTCGGCCTCAGGAGTCCATTTGAACTGACTTTTCTTTAAGCAGTTTCTCAATGTATTGACAAATGGGGTAGATTTGGTTGCATGGTTCGCTAGGAACCTGTTGATTGAAACCAATCTACCATTCAGCTTCTAGACTTCTTTCATGGTGGATGGCGAGGGCATGTCAAGGATGGCCTCCACCTTCTCAGGGTTCACCTTGAAACCATTCTTGGTGACCATTACACCTAGAAATTTTCCCTCTAGTACGCCGAAAGTGCATTTGCTCGGATTGAGCTTCATGTTAACTTCCTTTAGGCGCCCAAGGGTTTCTTCGATGTCTTTGAGCATTTGCTTTTCCTCCCTACTTTTGATCACCAAATCATCCACATAGACTTCTAGGTTTCTTCCAATTTGCTCGTTGAAAACGGCATCCATAAGTCTTTGGTAGGTGGCGCCCGCATTCTTCAAACCAAAGGGCATTTTTGTGTAGCAAAAAACACCCTTGTCGGTTCTAAACGCGGTCTTGTCCTCATCTTGTGGTGCCATTTGAATCTGGTGATAGCCTTTGTAGGCATCCAGGAAACATTTGAGCTTGAATGGCGCCACGGAGTCCACCTTTGCGTCGATGTTTGGGAGGGGGTAACAATCCTTTGGGCACGCTTTGTTGAGGTCCTTGAAGTCAATGCACATCCTCCACGACCCGTTACTTTTCTTTACCATCACAGGATTGGCTACCCATGTCTGATATCGTATCGGGCGGATGATGTTTGCGCGCAATAGATCCTCAACCTGCTCATTCATGGCCCTTGCCTTCTCATCCCCCATGACTCTCTTCTTTTGAGCAATTGGCTCTATAGACTTGAACGTGTTGAGGGAATGTTGCGCCAGGTCTCGCGGAACCCCAGTCATATCAGAGTGTTGCCACGCGAAGACCGACATATAGGCTGTGAGCAACCTTTTCATTCTCAACCTCGTGTCGTCTGATATCGTAGCGCCAATTGTGATTTTCTGCTCCAGGAATTTTGGGTTGAGAATCCATTCCTCTGGCGCGTTGTATGCCATTGGAAGTTTCATTCTCCCCTCCCGCGGAGTACTTGTCACTGCGCACAAATGATCTCGGTATACAAAAGTTACACCTGTTGGTGTTGGGAACCCCAATGCGCCGTGCGCTGGCGACGGTATGGCGTTGAATTGGGCAATCGTTTCCCTACCCAAGATCATATTGTGGCATGAAGTGGTGGGCAAGACCAAGAAGTTGACAACTTCGGCTCGCTTGTGTTTTTCATCCCCCATGGTTAGTTCAAATTGTATTTGACCTAGGGGATGAATGATTTCATTTGAAACACCCGAGATCGGGGCATTCACAATTTCAAGCCTTGCCTGGTCTGCCGGATCCAGTTTCCTGAAACATTGCTCATACATGATGTCTGACTCGCTGCCAGTGTCCACCAGGACTTTTGACACTTCGTAATGAGCAATGTGTGTAGTGATGACCAGAGGACTGCTAATTGAAGGGCCTCCCCTGATTCTTGGGAAGATGACTTGTTGCTCGCGCCAATCTCCTTGGATTTGCGCACTTCTCTTTCTTGATACTTGCCCTTGCCTTCCTCCCTCGGCTACACAAATTCTTTTGTACTTTTTGCTGGCTGAGGCTCCTGGTTGTTCGTTTTCTGGTCTTGAGTCTTTCACCAGGTGAGCCAGCTTGCCTGATTTCACATCCTTTTCGATTGCATCCTTCAAGTGGTGGCATGCATCAGTGTTGTGCCCTGTGGATTTGTGAAATTCACAGTACTTGCCACTGTCTGATGGTCCCTTGTAGTGTAGTGGCTTGGGGCTTTTGAATTGGACATTCTCAGTGCTTAACACCTGTGAAGGCGTTTTAGTGAGGGGAGTCCATATTCTTGGCAGAGGTCTGCTGGGATCTCTGCCGCCTTCCCTCTTGTCACCCTCCCCGCGATTACGAACATCTTTTTGGGGCTGGGGTGAGCTTGGTTGCGACTGCTTTTCTGCGGAAGAAAAACTGGTTGGTTGCAACCTGGACCATACAGAGTTCTGTTTGCCCCTTTTTTCTTTGCTGCGCGGCGACTCAGCTTGATGCGCTCTTTCTCTTGCCCTATCTTGGGCAATTTGTTTTTCATTTCTCGCGAAAACTCGCGATGCTTCCATTAACTTGGCCCACGTGGTGGGCATGCCATCTCTGCTCACAAGAGCTCGGCGGAGTTAATCACTGCGCACGCCTTGTATAAAGGCCACGCGCAATAGTTGCTCAGTGATACCTCCGATTGCCAGAGACTCCTGATTGAAACGAGTGATGTAGTCCTCAATCGTTTCATCATTCCTGCGCACGCAGTGCATGATGTCATCAGGGTCGCGCGTGTGTCTGCGCTGCTGTACGAAGTGGGCTTGGAACTTTTCCAATAGTTCCTCAAACCCATCAATTTGCCCAGTCGGCAAGCTCTCGAACCAGACACGCGCCGCGCCCGTGAGGCAGCGAGCAAACATGTGACACCATGTTGGCATCGTCCAGCTCTCTAGGTTTCCCGTGTTGTAAAACCCTTGTAAGAAATCATCTGGATCTGTTGTGCCGTCATATTTGCCTAAACCACTTGGCATCTTGGTTTTGTGCTCGATAGGAGCCTTCGCGATGCGCTCAGTGAACTTTGAATGTTTCACCAAGATGGCTGGTCTATACGGTGTGGTTACGTCCACTTGCCCTCTAACTGGTGGGCTGTACGGTATTTGCAGATCCAGATAGGCTCTGGCTCCAGGCGCCATGTTCACAGGCGCGCGGAGCTGTGAGCCTCCTGCATGAGTATCTCGCGTCTTCCTCATGCTGTGCACTTCTTCATCACTGAACTCAGTGTGTGCAGTGTGAACAGAATGTCCTTCTTCCGGCGCGCGCGGCCTTTTTGTTCCATGAACAGTTTGCTTATCAAACGCTTGCCTTTGTGTTAAGTCGGCTAGCTTTTTCTGTTTGACCATCTCATTGTACTTGTCCATTAGACGCCGCTGCTCGTTTATGAGCCATTCGTTGGGGTCATTTGTTTCATCTTCTGGACCCATTGGTCCTTTTTGTTTCGCGCCGGCAAGATTTTGTAACGTAAGATCGTCTGGAGGAGTTTCAGTCTGGCCATGAGGAGTTGTGATGAAAGGACGGTTACTGGTGGCGCGCGTAGAATCACGCTGCGCCCTCAGAAACTGTTGTCCCTCATTAACATCCTCACGTTCAATATCCTCCAGAACTTGATCAACGTTACGAACGCCAGAAACCATGGTGAAAATTGGTTTTTTATATAGATCTGATGAGATCTTGTTGCCGTTGTAACAGTGGATGGCGCCAATGAAGAAACGTGGATCGACTCACTGGTAGACGATCTACTTTCCTCGGGTGTGATTATACTATTTCACCGATGGTTTCTCTTGGATCTGGGTTCTTCCACCTACAAAATGAACAGCACCGTCAACTTACCCCTCAGAAAGGGACAGAGGGATCCTCTTTGGGGTAACCCTCCGGTGTGAGTATAAGTATTTGTGGAGAAGATAATAATATGTCCAGAGTAAGGAAATTTGGAGAGTATTGCTTAATAGCTGAATACTCTGTGTGATTGTGTTACTGGATGTAACTGTCTGTGATTGAATGTAATTGAATATGATTGAATGTGATATGATGATGTTACTGGCTGTAACTGTGAATGATTGAGTGTCCCTCCTTGTGGAGTTGATGCTGTATTTATAGTGCTAGGGTTTCCACTGATTGGGCTCAGCCTTGTTGGCCTCCTCCAATTGCTCTGCGCCACGTGTCCTCTGGGACACCTGGTGCTTTCTCATTGGTTATAATCACGTGGTAGCACATGGGTTATGCTGAGTTGTCCACCTTTCATTTGGCAGCTGTCAACATCAGCATATTCTTATTCCTTAAAAAGATACCTTCTGGAAGGTTGTCTGACGTGCACAATCAAGGTTGCCCTAATCCTGATTTGGATAAGGACGAGGTTGATTATGTGCATGTGTGATATGCGCCAATCCTGAGGATGCGCGAGGTCTTCTCTTTATTCTCACGCGCAGATGTTTCATGCGCAGATGTGATATGCACGAGCATGTGATATGCGCCGCGCGCTGATGCGCCGCGCGCATATGTGATATGCGTGAGCATATGTGTGCCTGGGCATATGATGCCTGAGCATGTGTGGTGCCTGGGCATATGATGCCTGAGCATGTGTGGTGCCTGGGCATATGATGCCTGAGCATGTGATGCATGAGCAATATGTGATATGCGCCATGCGCATAGGTTTTGGCTTTGTGACTTCGTAATGTCTTGATTTCAAGCCTCTTGTCTATATCTTGTGGGTTGACCCGCCTTGCTCGGTGTTGAGGCTGGTACATACCTCTTCACACGGCTTTCTAAAAAAGATGTGGCCTACTCATACATTTTTATGGCCATATTGTGACATCCGCCATTTTTATTTGTATTTGGATGCGGATTTGTATTCGTTAAACCAACCCGCTCGTAGTTTCGATGTATTTTATTTATTGTTTATCAATAATATAATATTTCCAATGATATACGTTCATCGTTTGTTCATTTTCCATTCGTTTGATCAATTAACGAAATTCCGAGGATTTAAAATTTTTATGATTTCTGAACTACACTGGTTTAATATGTGAACATTCTAAAATCTTAAACTTCATTTCATTTAAACATATTTCAAAAGTTAAAGGTCATTTTCTAAGCATAGTTTAATTTTGAGTTTTAATGGATTATGAAAGTAGAGGGACCAAAATGATAAATATAATTTAAATTATTATAGTTTAACCTGATTAGCCAGCCTCCCCCCTTCTTTCACGTTTTTCAGGCGCGACAGACGTCCGGTGACATCAATGTTTTTCTGGCGATATCAAAACCCAATCAAAGTGCAATATTAATACAATTTAAAGCCCGTAATACCTTTCTACACTAACGACAATCAATAATCATCACCAATAACTCGAATTAACGTTAAATAATGGTCGAATTAAAAGCACTAGCGGCCGGAAAATATAATAATGGGCAATTAACATCCAACGTTCCAATTAGAACTATAAATAGACCCTCCAACATCAACTAAACTTGTTCCTGCTATCTAATTCCTCTGAAATTCTCTCTAAATATTATAATTTTCATCCAAAAACTGTTTTCCGGCCAAGCCTCCGTTCGTCGTCAAAACACAACAATTCTAGGTAATTGAATTATCTGTTTTCATTGTTTTTATCTGTCTAACAAAAGCCCTAACATAGATTAACCAAATATGGAACCAATTTGACGAATTAGAATGCTAGGGTTCTTAACCAAGATGAAGAACTTTATAGCATGTTTATATATTTTTGTTTATTTTGTAATATCAACATGTTAAATTGGTCCAATGGTGAAATCACTCGTGTTTGATTCATTAGAGCCGGGTTAGAACCCGGGTAAATGAAAACATTTTCTTTATTTTTAAACCCATTTTCTTTATTATAGAAAATCAAATAAAATTATTAAAAATCATTTTAAAACAAATAAAATTATAAAATATATTTTAAAATCTTTCACCTAAAAACTGACGTTCGCATTCGTTTAACCCGATAAAAATTATACTTTTTTTTTCTCGTTTTGTTAACTATAACTCGTCAATTTTATAATTCGTTAACATAATCTTGTTTCGAGATAAATTAACTACTAAAATCCATGCCTTGCAAATAATATGATTCTCGTATTAATAATAATCAAATATTATTAAAACAATCGTTAAAATTTCCGTTAAGCTTAATAATAATATTATATTATAAAATGCCATAAAATAATAAAAGTTATGATAAAATAGTATATATTTCCAACAAATTAAACAATAATTAACTTTAACAATTCCGTTAGTTAATCGTTAAATTTTCGTATTTTATTTTATTTGTAGTTCGTGAGGTTTAACCGTTTCGGCTTCTTTGACGCGTTTCGGCTTTTCTTTTATTTACGCCTCAATATAAATGGTGAGTTTCTCACCCCCCTTTTACTCTTTTATTACTTTTGGTGGTAGCATACGTGTCTTACAAATTCAAAGTATTTACGATTTCGTTTACAAACTGCAATTCATTACATGGACTTGTGTGTTACTTGATTATTTGCTCGAACTTTATTGCACGTGGTAGCCTCAATAATTATGATCATACGCCCCCCTTTGCACTTGTGATAATTTTGTTATGAGTGGAAAATGGCCTCATTATCCGAGTTCGTTTGTTGTTACCAACTGGAAAGGAACTTACTTGCGCGATTATCCGAGTATGTTGGTTGTTACCAATTGGAAAGGACTTTACTTGCTCAATTACACTTGTTCATGGAATTGTATGGTTTTTACGTATTTATATCAAACTTGGTGAGTCGGAATTTTACAAGGAAGATTGGAATCTTCTCAACCTCCTCAAAGAAATGGATAAGTATGGACTTCGAGCAAGCTTGGACGTTCGAGCATGGTCTTACTACCTCGAGCATGATGTCTTATGCTTATAAGACTATCTTCTGGAATTTCTTCTAAGTGTGGAAGGCCTCGAGCAAGCTACATTTCATCAAGCAAGGATGTTCTTCTTCGAGTATGGATTGCCAATCGAGCAAACAACTTGATCTATCCAGCTTAAACCAAGTGATCCGAGCACATTGGTGGGTCGAGCATGGATACAATAAAGAAAGATCTCAAATGTTCTAAGTATAACCTTCGAGCATGGTTCAATCCCGAGCAAGCTTCTCATCCGAGTATGATGAAGATTGTTCACAATAAGTCACAAGGCAGGATTGAAGAGACTAAGAAGAATATGCTTGCACGTGGGACTTATTCGAGCAAAGCAAGGATATGTTATGAAGATTGAAGTCTACTATGCTCGAAGACTTGTATCGAGCATGCCGTGTATTACAAGTCTGCTCGACAGAGATATATTTGTTGGGTTTTAACAAGATTATCAAAGCCATAAAATACCATTTTTATGAAAAACGCAGCAGAAATAAGTTTTAAATCTTGTTAATTTGATGTGAATAAAACCGACTTTATACATGCAAAACCCAAAACCCAGATCCAAATACGAAACACATACTTACTAACACATGCAACCACAAAACATGCGTGTGTGCTACCTTTCAAGTAAACCAAGAAGAGGTGAAGTAGGTGATGAATGAAAGGCAAGAACTTCAATGGAGAAGCTCCTCAAGCTTGTATATCCCAAGCCTCCAACTAACACCCTTGTAGCTAGGAATTGATTCACTTCAAAATCCTTTCCTTTGGCCGAAAATGAAGGGAGGAAGAAGGAAGAAAACTGGAATTTTTGTGTCTTGTGAAATGAAAGAGAGAGAGAGAGAAAAAGAGAGAGAGAGAGTTGTGTGTATCTCCAAGGCACCACACTTGTACCCAATAAAAGGACTTGCATGTTGATATAAACAAGAAAGAAAGAGAAGATGGAAAAGAGAAGGGGGGGGGGGGCTTTCTCTCTAACTCTTTCAAAATTCAATTTTGTTTTAGTTTTTATATCATAAAACTTATATTATGTTATTTCTAAAATTAAACATAATATATTATAAGTAATATGCAAGTTAACAATTTTCACATATTGTTATTTAACCATCTTAAATGAAACTATGGAATGCTCTCTCTCAAAATATAAATCATCCATATGATTTATTCATTCCACAAGTACAATGTATTTAGAAACCCTTTCCAAATAACATAAGTGTTAATATTCATTTACTATGATCATATCATATATATATACAAATATAATCGATGTTTGTCTAGCTTGTTATTGGGTATGACCCAACTTGAATCATAACGTACTAGTCACATAAATTTTAATATGTGTCTTAGGCAGACCGAGTCCAAAAATATCATACTCAAAGACTTGTTTACAGTTGTATTTATTTATGTCATTAATTATGTAATCATTAGGGTTTCTAGAAGGAATGTCTGGGCCTATAAATAGTGTCCTAGATTTTCTATATAGGCACAGGTGAATAGGATGAGCCTTTACTGAATACGAGAGCACAAACGCCAGAGCGAATATTCCTCTTTGTGTAACCTGGTACAGCCGCCGCCACGAAACCCTAGACATTCCATGCATTAAATCACTGTTCCTTAAACGATTATTTAATATAGTGAATCTTTGTCTACTACCTATATTACTGATCATTTATTTCTGTTCAAACCTTTATTCCCAATCCTTGAATATACTGATTCCGCCGGGATATTCAAAAGGCCTTTGGATTATTAGATCTAGTGTGTTCTTGTCAACCTGCAAAGGTTTTGCACTAGGTCCGGTCCTAACAAGTGGTATCAGAGCTTCGTAAGCTCTCTGAAGGCCAAGGGACTGAAGGTTTAGAGTCAAAGTTTGAAGCTTGAAAGGGTTTATACGTGACTAAGTTCATATCTATAGAAAAATCAAGAGATGGATGAACAATAGGTTTCAACTAACAAGATACCAAGGGTGCTCGGTCAAGAAAATTATATAAAGTGGAAGGCACTGTTTGAGGCCGCCGTCAACTACAATGACACAGAACTGTGGAATTCCATCAGAAATGGACCCTATGTTCCATCTGCAGCTCCAAACAATAATGCTACTTTGGAAAGGCAAATGAGGAGGAGAGATCACAAAGCCTTGTCCATGCTGAAATTGGGACTGTCATGGGAGATCTTGACAAGTTTGAATCATCACACTAATGCTAAAGAGATGTATGATGCAGTCGTTGAAATTTTTTAGGGAAATGTCGAGTTAAGGGACATAAAGAAAGATCGATTGAAACAACAACTCGACAGGTTCAAGTTTAAGGAGGGTGAAAGACTGAAATCTGTTTTGCAAAGATTCATGGCTATTGTGAATGAAATCAAAACCACTGATCTTCAGATCTCTGATTTCGATCTAAACAAGAAACTACTCACATCCCTATTTGGTGAATGGTATACAACCAGTAAATTCATCAGAGAGAAAGCAAGCTTTCCCAACTTTAAGTTGGATGATGTGATTTCATTTCTGCAGGCTTCAGAACATGAAATGATTGAGAATAACATGCTAAAGGAGGATAAGCCAAGCTTTTTAGTGATAAATGCATTTGTAGCTCCTATGAGCAAGGTATCAACAAGATCTCAACAACCAATCATTGAAGAACCTTCAAAAACAAGCTCAATGAACGGTGCAAGTCAGCAGAGGTTCAACATACAGATGATAGAAGATGATAATGCATCAACTGCTAGTGGACATGCACCATATGTTCAAAATAAGAGTCAAGGGAATGGATATCAGGCATTCTTTTCAATGTTTACAGATTCATACAATGTATTTGTTGCCAAGAACATCATTCATACCAGTGTGGTTCAAGAAGATCTAGAACAGATAGATGCTGATGAGTTGGAAGATATGGATTTGAAGTGGCAAGCTGCCATGTTAGCTGTGAGGAGCAAGAGACTGTATAACAGGACTGGAAGGTCAACTTTTGCGGACCCAAATGACAGAATTGGATTTGATAATCCAAGGCAATATGTTCCAATTGTCAGCAACCTGGTCATTTTGCAAGAGAGTGTAATCTTCCCAAGAAAATATGGGAATCAAGTGAATCAAACTGACTTCTACCAGAATCAAAATCAGAATCAGCAAGGTTATTAGAAGAGAAACCAACCCATGAACAAAAATCCCTATCAACAAAACAGGCCCCAGCAACAAACCCAGCCTCAGCAAAGAAATAACCAGTTGCAGATTTAAGGGAATCAGAACAAGGGAGTTGTTAATGCTGCAAACCAAAACAGGGATAAGGGAAATATGGCTGTCACTCTGACTCCACAGGATGGTGATTTTGACTGGAGTAATCATGCAGCTGAGATGGAGAAGGACAATACTGCATACATGGCCAAAGTGAATGAAGCTGGAGAATCCTCAAACTCTAAGGTAGCCACTGAACTTTCTACTTCTGACCTTCTAACAATTATTGATGATCTTAACAGAGAGGTTGGGAACTGGAAAAGTGAATGTGGAAGAAAGGATGTGATGTTAAATGTCTATGGAGAAAGTGAAGTTACCTATGATAACCAAATCAAGAGTCTGGAAGAGGACTATACTCAAGCTTACTTGATTCAGTCCAAATTAAATGTGGAAATATAAGGGTTGAAAAAGCTGTACACAGAAGAGAAGCTTAAGAACACAGAGCTTCTGATTCAAGTGGACTTCCTGAAGAATCTTGTGTCTATAGGAAACATTGTAGGACACATAGAGAAATTGAACCCTGAAGAGAAGATAATAAAGTTCCACCTCCCTTTTGTGACAAATATCCATTGAAGGTGGATAAAGAGAAGAGAGAAAAATATTTAAAGCAATTCAAAAGTGTCTTTGAAGACAGAAGAGAGTTTGTGGAACTTTATGACAATGTGGTTGTTGACAAAGAAGGTGAGTTTGTGATAAAAGAAAAGGTTGTATCAACTGAGATTGAGAAGAAGCAGACTGCTATTAAGGAAAAGAAGATTGAATATTCAAGTGGAGAGAGAACCTGTAGCTGCAAGAGCATAAACTCAACTCATGAGAAGATTGTAAGGAAGCCTTCAAAGGGGAACAATAATGAAAGAATTCCAACAGTGCCCAAAGCAAATCCAAAAATGAAGAGACACTATGAAAAGATGAGAAAAGAACACAAGGTGTTTGACCTATGTGAAAGATTAGGACCCATGAATGACAAACCTGGAAGTTCTGCAAATGTTAATTTTACTGCTCCTATTTATCCTGTATTCTCAAATCATGAACTGTTTGACATAGGAGATGTGGAGTATGTACCAAGAAGAAGAGTTGTGAATGAGAAGAGGGAAGGTTCAGCATACACTTCCTTGAAACTGAAAGAGATCAAGTTTGTGAAGGCAAAAGAACCACAAGAATTGGAAGTGTGTGGACCAATTCAGGATTTCAGCAAAACTACCTATGCAAAAACCTCATTGGGATTTGATTTCCCAAGACCAAGTGACAAGATAAAGAATGAAAAAGAACTAGAAGAACTTTGGAGCTTTGCAAAGATATGGTGCAAAAAGTATGATTCCTATGGACATCACACTGACTCATGCTGAATGGAAGAAGATAAGGAGTATGTCATTCCTGATAAGCACTGTGGTCAAGATATGAAGCTATACAGGCAGAAGTATGAGAAGTAATTGAGGGAGGAAAAGGATTCAGATGATGATAAAGCAAACAGAGTGAAATTAGAAAGGAGATTGAAGGTTGTCTTAAAATTAAGTGATTCATTCAGCAAAACAGACAGGTCAATCAAAAGAAAGAGGTCTAGCTTAAAAGGAAAAGGTAAAGAGAGACCTGGGATTCTAAATGGTGATGAAAAGTTTCTACTCAAGCAAGGGTTTGAATCCAGAGGATTTCAATGGAAGACCAAGGAATCTGTAGTCAAGAAAGAAGATCCTATACTTGAATAGATTGAAGTTGAGAAAGTTGATGTGAATGTGGAGTATGGCTATGAATTTGATGATTCATGTGAGATTGTTTATGAAGATCCAGTTCCACCTAATGTTAATGAATCAAATGACTCTGATGTACAAAGTGATGAAGTTTGTATTTAATACAGTAACTGATCTTCTTTGTGTTTTTATGTGCAGGGACAATGCACTGAAGGAAATGATATATGGCATATGGACAATGGGTGTTCCAGGCACATGACATGTGACAGAGATGCACTTTTCAATTATGAACAAAAGTTTGAAGGACCTATTGCCTTTGGAAGTGATGAAAATGGAGGGAAGATTGTTGGAAGAGGCACACTAACAAATGGCAGAGTATCCTTTGAAAATGTGATGCATGTAGAAGGTCTTCAATACAATTTACTGAGTATCTCTCAGGTCTGTGACAAAGGATACAAGGTTGGATTTGATAATGCACACTGCTTCATCTTAAAGCCTGAGTTTGTAATACCACCTGAAATGATAATAATGATGACACCTAGAAATGGAAACCTCTATGAAGCTGAGAATGAAGAATGCAATTTCAAGAGGTGGATCATGCTTTGTGTCAAGAGCTATCAAAAATGAGAAAAAGATGTGGCACTGGAAGATGATGTGTCATGTGAATCTGAAGAACATGAACAGACTTGTGAAGGGAGAACATGTCATTGGTCTTCCTACAAAAGAATTTAAGCTGGAATAAATGCTCTTCATGTATCAAAGGCAAGCAATACAAGTCTTCTCATAAGAACAAGTTGATAAACACAATTGAAGAGGTGCTGGAATTGCTTCACATGGATCTTTTTGGTCCTGTGAGTGTTCCAAGTATTGGAAAGAAGAGATTCTGTCTTGTAATTACTGATGATTTTTCAAGATTCACATGGGTGATCTTTATGGGAACTAAGGATAAAACTGCTGAATTAATCAAAAGTTGTGTGCCAAGAATGGAAAATATGCTTGACAAAGAAGGTAAAGGTGATTAGAAGTGATAGACAGAATTCAAGAATGGACTGATGGATGAATTTTGCACTTCTAAAGGAATCTTTCAACAATTCAGTGCTCGAAGGACTCCTGAACAAAATGATGTTGCAAAAAGAAGAAATAGAACTCATATAGAGGCTGCAAGAACCATGATAGCAGATGCATATCTACCAGTTACATTTTGGGCAGAGGCTATCAACACTACATGTTATGTGCAGAACAGGATCCTTTTGAACAAGGCTCAAAACATGTGCAGAACAGGATCCTTTTGAACAAGGCTCAAAACAAGACTCCATATGAAATTCTATTCAAAAGAAAGCCTTATGTGAAGTTCTTGAAGCCCTTTGGTTGCAAATGCTCACTGCTAAACACAAGAGACTATCTGAACAAGTTTCAATCCAAGTCGTTGGAATGTTTCTTTGTGGGCTATTCATCACAGTCAAAGGCTTATAGAGTTTATGTGAAGGAGCACATATGTGTAATTGAGTCATCAGACATAGTCTTCAATGAGAATCATTTCAATAATCTTGATGGACCAACTTAGTTATTTGACTTAGAAAAGTTGATCAAATCCTTCAAGATTTACAGTGAAGATATGACTGAAAGTCTGTTCAAAACAAGTGTTGAAGAGAAAGGAAAACATAAAGAGATTGATCTGGACAGATTATGGCAAAAGGTAGCTGCTGGTGAAAAAGAATTTGAGTTTGTGAAGAATGAGAGAAGATCAGATGAAATTGGGTCTGCTGGACCTGAAACTGAAGTTGAAGCTCAAAATGATAGCCCAAGTATCGTGGAGAGTGAAACAGTACAAAGTCAATCTGAAGAGACAAATGTGAATGAAGACAGGTTCCAATCACTATTTGAGTCATTACAAATTGGAAGTAATGAAGCATCTACATCAGGACATACCAATAACCAAGAGTCTGCTGAGAATGAAGAAGAACCACAGGTTGAAGTTCCTGATGTAAACATCTCTAAATTAGATGTTGAAATTGTGGCAGATCAGATTTTTCAAACTTTCTCAGTACAAAGAAATCATCCTGCTGAAAACATCATTGGGGACTTGCATGAAAGAGTGACTAGAAGTTCTTCAAAAAGGGCTAACATTTGTCTTTATGCTTGCTTTCTCTCCTAAATTGAACCAAAGAACATCAATCAAGAACTAAAGGACAACAGTTGGGTAGAAGCAATGCAAGAA
The DNA here is from genome assembly GCF_021521415.1 of Bidens hawaiensis. Classification (NCBI taxonomy): domain Eukaryota; kingdom Viridiplantae; phylum Streptophyta; class Magnoliopsida; order Asterales; family Asteraceae; genus Bidens; species Bidens hawaiensis. Next base: position 133,911 of record NW_027496965.1, on the reverse strand, counting down.
GAGTTGGCTAAGTTCAGAGACTTACAAGTATTGGACTTAGTGGATAAGCCCAGGGGAAAGTATGCAATTGGCACCAAATGGGTCTTCTGGAACAAGAAGGATGAAAGGGGAATTGTGATCAAGAACAAGGCAAGACTGATGGCTTTCGGATGCTTACAGGAAAAAGGTGTAGACTTTGAAGAAGTTTGTCTACCAGTTGCAAGGTTGGATGCCATCAGAATCTTCTTGGCTAATGCAACATCAATGAACATAAAAGTCTATCAATTGGATGTCAAATATGCATTTCTTAATGGGAAGATTGATGAAGAAGTGTATGTGACTCAGCCTCCAGGATTTGAAGATCCAAATTATCCAAACAGAGTGTACAAATTGAGCAAAGCTTTGTATGGACTACATCAAGCTCCTAGAGCCTGGTATGATGAGCTCTCAAATCATCTATTGGATAATGGATTCTGCAGATGAGCAACCGACAAGACTCTGTTTTACAAAAGAATGAAGAAGGATCTGCTGTTGGTTCAAGTGTATGTAGATGGCATTATTTTTGGGTTAACCAATGAGCAGATGTGCAAGGATTTTGAAACAGTCATGAAATCAAAGTATAAAATGAGCTTTATGGGAGAGATGAATTTCTTTCTTGGATTGCAAGTGCAGTAGAAGAGCGAAGTATGTGCAAAAGATTCTAACAAAGTTCAAGCGCCATGACTTAAAGACAGTGTCCACACCAATGGATACAAATGAGAAAATGCTAGTTGATGAAAAGGGGGAGTCAGTGGATCAGCGTGAATATAGTGCCAAGATTGGATCTCTCATGTATTTGACAGCATCCAGGCCTGATATTATGTTTGCAGTGTGTGTCTGTGCCAGATTCCAAGCAAATCCAAAAGTCTCCCACATGTTAGCAGTGAAGAGGATTTTCAGATACCTCAGGGTAAACCAGATTTCACTACAAACAAAATGTCATTTAGTGGCACACATTTATAATTACATTTAGCTTTTGTGCCACTATTTTAGGCTTTAATGACATTTAAGTATGCCACATTTTCTTGACACACACTTTTAATGGCATTTACCATTTGTGCCACTAAAATTTAGGTTTTAATGGCACTTAACATATGCCATATTTGCTAGGTATACCCTTTTAGTGGCATTTTGTATTTGTGTCATTAAAATTTAGGTATTTAACAACACATTGTGTATGTCATATATTTTTGCCAACATTTATAGTGGCATTTGGTATTTGTGTCACATAAATTTATATTTTTAATGTCACTTTGTGTGTGCCATATTTAATTGATTATTCACTTTGTCTGTGCCATATTAAATGACATTTAGATTTGATGCTACTAATTCATCATTCACTACTAGAAAATAAGGCTAATGCAATTATTTAAATACAACCTTTTTTAAATGGTTTGCATTTGACTTTAACCTTCAATACAATTTCACATTAAAAGTTCATATCACAACCCATAAAAATTCGTTAAATAATGCATAAATTTTACAAATATGATTAATTTAACAAACATCTACTACAAAGTAAAAGTAAAAAAAAATAAAAAACGATTTCCAGAAATGGAAAAGGGTTTACAATTTTGTGTACTTGATAACAATATAGCTTGAATTGGATAAAACAGAAATTTGCATACTTCTATAAATATGTGTTTATATGTGGCTGCCAGTATGGTTCGAAGATGGATTTTTTACTACATGATATTATACCATAATATGAATTAAATGATTTCCTTGGAATGTGTTGAGGTTAAAATGCCCCCATTGGTTGTATACTTGTATCCCAAGAGCATGAACACGGATACAGCTCTCCAGTAGCAGAAGTAGTGGGGACACATGAGAAACTGGTTAAGTAAATTAACTAACTAGTATGTTTCTCAACAACCCATACCTTCTATTGAAGTTTGGAGTTGAACTTTGGTGTTACCTTCTATTGAAAAAGTTGTGCCACTAACACCATCGTAAGTTCCTGGGAACCACAATAGACTCCAATAACCTAAACCCCCAATACACGTACAATTAGTGTACTTAGCAAACCCAAAAGAAACTTTATATGTTCTTCCTCATTCATGTGCTCAAGAGATAAGCTGAAAATTACTATGTTTTTAATGTTGTGGAAGTCGGATAAATCCCAACAGGCTATAAAAAACAAGAGAAGACATGTATGGTGACAATAACATTAAGGCCACCACCAACGCTCATTTCATGCTAACGCCAAACCATTAAAAATTGGTCAATTATGACTTTCAAGAGTTAAACGAGATGCTTTTTAAATTCATAATTGACATGAAATAGTAAATCAATCATAATAATAAGTAAAAGAAAATTAATATATTGTAATAAAGCTGTTGGGATAGAAAGAGTTTGAAGATTTAAAAAATTAGTCTAGCTGTATCAAATTAGGATATGAAAAGTAACATGTTTGACTTTCTAAAAGTCAAAAGTGCATGATATCAGAATATTCAACTTGTTTCAAAGAGTGGCTTATGGATCCCAAAACAAATAACAGGACCTGTCAAGGAGGTTTGTTTGGTCAGATCTCTAGGGGTAATAGCAGTTCATGAACAAAACCAAATTGCAAATAAGAGATACACTATCTTCAACAACGAATTGACAAAAAAATTACTACAAATTATAATGGCTATACTTCAAATTACAACACATACATACATGTTATACAAACATTAAAAAAACTTAGGATGTATATAAGATAACAAAAAAAACATGAAATCAAAATGTGGATCAAATTACCACATCATGGTGCACACCCCCATTCAGGTGATGGTATGCGAACGCTTAGGGTGGCGCAAATGGATGTCTTTGTAAGTACCATAACCATACCCATGCCATCTCAAACTGCTTATTTCTAACAATCAAACACAATATACATGACATGAATAAGACTCAAAATTAAAGCCAACCATACAATCAGAGCAAGATTCAAAATTTGATTTAGATTATAATATTTGATGTTACCTTTAATCCAATAATTAAAGGAGATGCTTGCTGCTTCATAATGAACAATTGTTGTACTTTGTTGATTCAAATCAAGTAAATAGAAAACACAAATTAAAAATTTCTTGATTGTGTTTTCTATTTTGATTTAAATAAACCCAAGAGCAAACAGCACTCTACCCTATAAAATTTTCTTCTTTATAGAGTATTTTAATCAAGAAAAAAACCTAGAGATTAAAATTGCCATATAATTAACTTAAATACAATCAAGTATCGATCTTTGATCTATTTTTGTGATTTATTGATAGAAACAACTAAGTCTCTAATCCAAAAATACACAAATTGAATTATTAACCATTATAGGGTTCTTCAGGGCAGGTGGCAATTGCGAATGGAGCATCGATTTAGGGTTAAGGTTTCCTCTCTAAAATTGGAATATGAAGATTTGTGTGTGTGTATATATATATATGGTTATCTTTACAAATAAGATGAAGAGGACTATAAATACAGGGGAATAGAGACTAAAACAAGGAAATACAATCAATTGTGAATTGGAAGAATATTCTTCAACGGTCCTTAATTTTGAGAGGATCAAGCAATATTAAGAAAGATGAATTCTCTGATTTTGTAATTTCTCACCAAGAAATCTTTATTTTCTAACATTCCCCATCAAGTTGAGTAGTGGGATCTCTGATACTCAACTTGCCAAGACAATTGCTAAAGATTTTTCCATTGACGGCTTTTGTTAATATCTCGGCTAACTGGTCCTCTGATCGAATAAACGGTAGTTCTATAATCCCTGTTTCAAGTTTTTCTTTGATGAAGTTTCTGTCGACCTCTACATGCTTTGTACGGTTGTGTTGAATAGGATTCTAGAAAATTTTTATTGCAGCTTTGTTGTCACACATTATCTTACTTGCTTCAGTTTGGGGAAACCCGATCTCAGTTAAAAGTCTCTGTATCCATAGAACTTCTGTTAATCCTCGTTCAATTCCGCGGAATTCAGCTTCAGCACTGGATAATGCTACCATCTTCTGCTTTTTGCTTCTCCATGTAACCAAATTTCCTCCAAGCAGGGTAAAATATCCTGATGTTGATCTTTGGTCATCCTCATCTCCTGCCCAGTCTACATATGTATATAGTTGGATCTTTAGATGTTTATTTGGTTGAAATAGAACCCCATAACCTGTTGTTCCTTTAAGGTATCTGATAATTTTCTACACTGTTTCCATGTGAGTTACTTGTGGTTGATGCATGTATTTACTGACTACCCCAACCGCAAATGCAATATCCGGGCGAGTATGCGAAAGGTATATCAATTTACCAACCAAGCGTTGATATCTTTCTTTGTTTTCTAGTTGTCCATCTTCTTCCATATGTAACTTATGGTTTACCATCATTGGGTGTCAACAGGTTTGCAATCTATCATTCCTGTTTCGGCTAGAAGGTCAAGAATATATTTCTTTTGACATATAAAGATCCCTCGTTTAGACCTTAATACTTCAATTCCAAGAAAGTACTTGAGTCTTCCTAGGTCCTTTATTTTGAATTCCATGAACAAATTTGCCTTCAACTTCTTCATTTCCTCCTCATCGTTTCCTGTAATAATCATGTCATCAACTGTGACATTTGAGCCAAAACAAGGTACACCTCAGTACTTATTTACCGATTAAGCAAATAAACGCCTTTTGCGTAACAAACGAACGATTAACCGAACGGGTCGGGCTATGACCCAGATATCTCGGGGGACCATTTATAAGTGATATACAATCTATACAAGCTAAAATATTAGAAATATGGTCTTAGTTTGATAGCAAACAAGTTAAACGAAAACATGCTCGTTTAACTACCCGCTATAGATTTAAACGCAAAAGATAGTTACAAACCAAGCATTGTATCATCCGTTAAGCCGAAAAAGACTTACCAAACACTTATTTGAAATGTTTTAAGCGATCTGTGAAAATATTTTTGATTTTTATAAACATATAGTATGCTTTTATAATTTTACACAAAACTAGCCGAAAAACACTCGTTTTCGCGCTGTTTAACGCACCCGATAAGTTTTTCGCGCCAAAAACCGAACCCAAACTAAATTTGGACTGGGCTTTTCGTATTTGGGCTTGAGGAATCAGAAACTTGGGCCAAAATGGGCCCAAGGTGGGCCCATATAATCCCGATCGCAAACAGCAGCCCCCCCTTTTAGTTCTTTCACATATAAACTAGATTCAAGCCATTTTCAACATCATTTCTTGAAAACTCTTGTAACATCCTAAAAATTTTAATGATGAATAAAGGAAGTTATGTTTAGTGATTTCGCGTAATTAATTAATATCGGGTAGGGAGCGAGTCTTGGACGTGGATTAATTGAGATGGGTTAAATGAGAATGGGATTTCAGGGATATAAATACCCCCAAAATCCCAAAATATCTTCATTTTTACCATACTCTCTAACACTTCCAAAACACACACACCACACACCTCATCCGCCGGCGGCCGGAAGAGAGAGGCGAGATCCGAGAGTGTGAGAGAGAGAGACTTGTTGTGATTAAGCAAATAAACAAGACCCAAACAAGCTCAAAAAGGTATGATTCTTGATCTTTGAAGTTTAAAGATCCGAGCTTTTAGTGTATAAACGACCGAAAATGGTCGGGAAGCGTAGTGGGTGATGTTGAACCGTAACAAGGGTGTTAAAATCGCTCGAAATGTTGGACAGAAACCGAAACTGCGGCTATCTGGGCAACTTCGCCTTCATCTGGGCAACTTCGCCTTCAAAGCGATGAACTTCGCCTGCAAGCCAAGTTCGCCTGATGAACTTCGCCTGCAGGCTAAGTTCGCCTGATGGCAACTTCGCCTAAAGCTAAGTTCGCCTGATGACAACTTCGCCTAGAGCTAAGTTCGCCTGAGGCTTAACTTCGCCTAAAGCCAAGTTCGCCTGATGACAACTTCGCCTAGAGCTAAGTTCGCCTGAGGCTTAACTTCGCCTAAAGCCAAGTTCGCCTGATGACAACTTCGCCTAAAGCTAAGTTCGCCTAAGGTTTAACTTCGCCTAAAGCTAAGTTCGCCTAAGGTTTAACTTCGCCTAAAGCCAAGTTCGATTAGAAAATAAATTAAAAACCTAATGAAAAATGTGTTAAGACAGTTAATGGAAATAAAATTTTTCCAAGCTGACCTGGCAGCTCGACCCCAGCCAGGGGCTCTGCCCCTTGGACCCTGCTAGGGGCTGCCGCCCCTAGACCCCGCTGCCAGGGGCGCTGCCCCCCGGACCCCCGTTCGTTGTGGGTCATATAAAGATAGAAATACATTATGAGAAGTGATAGTTAATTGATACGTATACTTGTTATACAGTCAGCCATGCACAACTGAAGAAAGGGATTACGATTAACGGTGAACGAAACCGTGTTCAGGTGAGTTTCTAGCCCCATTTATGTGTTATGTTTTCGGGGCTGTGTGCATACTCGATATGTTTGTTAATACGCTTATCCTAAGAGATAAGTGTATGCCTTATGTGAATGATATGATATGTAGGAATGATTGCTTGATGGTACGTGAACGATCTTCGGATATTGCACGTACTGTCAGGTTGTAACGCTATGTGTAAGGTAAGTATGATATGTATGCTTATGTGTATGAACGTGATAAAGTTAATAAAAGAAGGAAATGACGGTTGCATGGTTGTATGGTTACGAAAAGGGTACCGAGCCCTAATAATACTTGAGGTATGATGTATGGTTGTATGGTAACGAAGAGGGAATCGAACCCTACTAATATTCGAGAACTAGGGAACCGAACCCTACTAATATTCGAGGAAAGAGGGAAACCGAGCCCTAATAATACTCGTGGAAAGAGGGAAACCGAGCCCTAATAATACTCGAGGAAAGAGGGTACCGAGCCCTAATAATACTCGAGGAAGGAGGGTACCGAGCCCTAATAATACTCGAGGAAGGAGGGTACCGAGCCCTAATAATACTCGAGGAATGTAGGGCGTAATGCTCTTTATAACGTAAGATATGAAGGTAAGTTAATACAAAAGAAAGTAAGAAAGTAAGAAAGTAAGAAAGTATGAAAGTATGAATGAAAGAATATAATGTTATGTGAATGGTATGATTATGTGATTATCTAGAACTCACTCAGCGTAGCTGACTTTTAGTATGCACACAGGTGAGTAGGATGAGGCAGCTCGCTTGAGGAGACACATGGCACTGAACAAGAGTCTGGCATCTGAAGACTTATGATGTTTTAATTTTAATGCTTTAATGTTGAAAGACAAAGGATGTTTTGAGACAAGTTATGAATTATGTAATGTTTTATGATAGTTTTATATTCCGTGTAAATGTTTTAATTAACTCTGATATTTAGAACTGTGTTTATGAGTAAATCCAACACGAAAGTAGGGCTACCGGTAACGGGGCCTTACAACTCTAGACACAACTTCTTCTCCAGCATGAAAACCTCCAAACCCTAAGGTAAAGAGCTTAAATAAGTAGCTTTTGAACTTGTTTAAACTTGTTTAATAGCATAAAAACATGTCTTGGTTACTAAAAATCATTCCTAACCGTGTAAAAATCCTAAAAATGGTCCATAAACATGTTTTGATCATACACATGGTAAGAAACCTTTTTTGATAGTTTTTTTGGCCATAAACACGGATTAAAGGGTTGAAACGACGTTTTTACGGTTCAAAAGTTCGTTTTTGTGCACTAGCCGAAACCCTAAGTTAAGGGCTGTTATGTTGATGAAATATTGCTTGGTTTGTGATATAGGACTTGTACCTAGCTTGCTTAGAAGCACAAGAACCTGAAAACTTGATTAAAAGGTCGGAAACGAGCCAAACCCGCTAAGGTAATGCCGAAACACTCGCTTACGGGCTATTTAGGTTAAGGTTGTGATGTGCATATTGTTAGGACTTGAAATATTTCAGGGACATCAGGGACCATGTCAATGAGTCCCTGTTCAAATTTGGTAATTTTTCGACCATCCGAGAATATTTGGCGAATTTATTACCGAATTGGGACGTTTATTTGGGAAAAATAGCTAAATTACTTCAAAAATTATGAAATTTTTCTGGGAACTCAGATTTGATGTCTTTTAATCACATATGAGTTTTGGGATCATTTGGAGAAGTTTAAAGGTGTTTTGTTTATTTGCGTTCGTGTGAATTTTTACAGCCGAATTTGGGCCGAAAATAATATCGCACGAGCTTTTTACATTCTGTAATTGATACAGGTTGTTTTGGGACATGATTTGAGTATTCAGGAATTTTTGTGGAATTTTTGGAAATTGTTTGGGGTAAAAGGACGATTTTCAGACGAAATATAGTTGATAAAATGAATTTTTATAAATTAATAAATCAGTAAATAAATTCCAGAAATATTTTTATTAAAATCTACATATTTTAATTGATAAGTGGTTAAATTTTTATAATTTAATAATTAACGGTCAATTAATTATGCTAATCTGAGTATTAAACAAATTCAGTTTTTATAAAAATCGGCAAGTTCGCGACTAGTGAATCTGCGAGAATATCAAAACACCAAGAGTGATCAAAAATCATATTTTTTGGACTAATTAAGTAAAAATGAACTTTTCTATGAGAAACCTGGACAATCCGGGTGGATTGTGCGCGTTTCTTCTCAAATCAAACTGAATAAACGGAAACGGGCCCCGTGGCTAATCCGGGACCCTAATAGGTGATCCTTCTTTATAACTTAATTATTTTATTAACCAATACATTTACCCAAGCTTATTTTCCCATAACTGCTTTCTGAACGCGTAAACGAGCAACTTGGCCCAGCTGGGAAAACGGGAGTATGAGCCAAGTTCGGGTTTAAGTATTAAACATTGAACAACATCACAACCTAAGCCTATTGCCACTTTCTGGGCATTCCAGCTACACCCAGATTAGTTATACAACCCAGTTTAGTATTGAGATTATAATAATATTAAAATATTAATTTTATTATAATATTGATTATAGGAACTACTGATAGCGGATCGAACAAACCACGAGCTGATACAGTTATCTACTAAACCGTGAGTTTCATGACCCCACTTTTAAACTGTTTTGCGAACTTTTGGGGTGAAAAGCATGTTTGATTACATATACTTATCTGTAACATGTAATGATGTGAATTATCTAAGTGCTAACACACGAAAGTCCCCACGATCACAGTCATTAACTTCGAGCCGGTGGCTTGTGAATAGTACTATTGGTTTGACAAACCCAGGCGGGGCTAGCACGGTTGCTGAGACATTATCCCGTTTGCACATGTCCATATTTCATTTTTACGAACCAGCTATGTAGTGTTAGGCATAGCTACCGGGGCATGTTGTGGGCGGAAAGGGGCCACAGTGGTTGATTGAGCGTGGGAAATGGAGGCACGCAGCACGAACAGTCCAGGCTTCACTGTAGCTTAGCATAATTACATCACATACATGATTTACATACATACATACTTATTTCATGATTACAAGTGTTAACTTGTGAATACTCATTACTGTTTTCTTGAAACTCGTGAAACTCACCAACTCTAGTAGTTGACCCGTTTTAAACTGCTTTTCAGGTGTACCTAAATTGGAATGATTTGGTGACCGGTTACTTGCCTGAGGTGTGTGGTTGATGCTACGTGAATAGAAGCAAGGACGATAGCAGTAAGAATGTATAGTTAACGAACTAGTTTTGTTTGTATCGCCTAGACTGTAAAACAATGATATAACGAAGAAATGTAATATATTGTAAATTAGTTTGTAATGTTTCTTTATAAACAATGTGTTGATATCAGAGGTGTCTGTTACATTCCCTTTTTACGCTTCCGCATTGTGCTAGTCGGGGTGTGACATCAACATATATAATTAAACAAGTCACAAGTTTACCTCTTTGTTTAAGGAAAAGCGTATGATCGGAGTTGCTTTTTCGAAACCCATATCCTTTCATTGCTAGCGTAAATCTTCCGAACCAAGCTCAAGGAGATTGTTTAAGCCCGTAAAGAGATTTTTTTAACCGACATACTTCCTTTGTCTTAAAATTTCTTGTGAATCCGGGTGGAGCTTCCATATATACTTCTTCCTTTAACTCTCCATGTAGGAAGGCCTTTTTAACATCAAATTGATGAAGAGGCCATCCTTCATTTGCGGCGATTGAGAAAAGTACTCGGATAGTGTTGATTTTTGCAACTGGAGAGAACGTTTATGAGTAGTCAATTCCATATGTTTGGGTATAGCCTTTAGCTACAAGTCGTGCTTTATGTGACAATCGTCAATTTCAGGTTAACTCCGTTAACTCAACTCCGTCAATTCAAACTTAAGATCACTAAATCTATAACGCACACTTCATTACATTTAAACTAGGGTTTAAATGACGCTTAACACTTACTACATGTATAGTCTTTCGGGATTTGCACCGAAACGCAAACGAGTTGACGCAAACGATTGATGAATAAACGAAAAACGTCAAAACAGTAATTATGTGATAATTATGTGTTAGACTTATGTGTTACGTGATAACATGGTTATGAACATTAACTCAAGATGTAAACTAGTTAGTTAAGTTAGAAAAACAACAATTGAAAGTAGAGGGACTTGAGTGTAACTTGTATGTTTATAAATATAGCCTTAATAACTTAACCCTAACTTATTCTCTCCCCACACACACAACCCCGATCGGAACTCTCCCACCCCAAACCCTTGGCTGCCGTCGATTTTCACACACACATACATCAAGAAATCAAGCTTGTGATTGAAGAACTAGGTGCTAGGAAGGTATAATTGATCATCCTATACATCTTTACTACTTGATTTTGATGTTTGTTGGGTTAATAACAAACCCTAGCAGCCGATTTCATGTATACATGTAATCAATATGATTGTTGTTGATTGAGTAATGATTTGATAAGTAGAATTGATATTGTAACATGTTGATTGTTGTGTCTTTGATTTGAGTTCAAACAAAAACCCTAATCTTGTATGTAATGTGTAATTGATGTGCATGGATGGTGTTTATGGAGTCTAGAGGGTTATATGAATGCATGATAGTTCATAGATTGTTAATATGTTGAGTTTGGATGCAAACAGTTTCTGGACAGAATGTGTATATGATGTTTAAGTGATTGTAACGAAGTGTAAACGTGAAAATTGATTGAGATTATTGGTACTACAGTAAACTAGGTAGAGTCTAGTTTCTATAAAGTATAAATTTGTAATTTTTGGACAAGTAGAAGTTAACTTTTATGATTTTACAAAAACGTTGTGCAAAGCTGAGCTGTTATACCTGCTGTTAGGTTGTTTTGTAAATGTTATATCTCATGAACTACGAGAACAATTGGGTTGGTTCCACTTCTGGAAGTTGACTTATTGAGTTAGGAACCTAACCCAAGTGGTCTTGCATTTATTGGATTTTTCGTTTAACGGGAATTGCAAATAACATTCTGTTGCGCATGAATTTGACTGTTATGAGTTTGCTGTAATGATTTGATGATTGTGAGAAAACTATGTGGAATAAAAATATAATTAAATATGTTCTGGAAACCTAAGACATATGTGCTTCTGTGATGATTTTTGGTAAATTAATTGAGATGCAATGATCGGTGAAATAGTACAATCTTTCTAGTAGGATTTCTGTCTCGGTGAAACTAGCTGCTGAGTTGTGTAAAAATGCATGAAACATGATACTTGCTATATAATTGTTTTGTTTTGACCAAAGTACCCTTGCGGGGAATAATTGCTAATTGATTGCCATGATTTGACCAAATTTCCCTCATGGGGAATAATGGCTAGTTAATTGTTATTTGTTGACCAAAATGCCCTTACGGGGAATAATTGATAGTGATGTACTTTATGAACACATGACACGTATATGATTGCTTACACATGTAATGTGTCACAAAAACACTTGTTTAAGTCACACACGATTCACAAACAAAACACGAAACATGTTATGTGCATAGGTATTATGTGCCGGGTCTAGAGACTCGATAATATTCCGACACTTAGAAAAATCTCTTTATTGTTTTAGAACGCTAGAGAGAGTTTTTCGGTGACGCGCATCTTGGTGATTTAATTTGGGAAATTCTTTGCAAACAGTGAGTTTCACTTACCCCTTTAAACTGTTTTAAACGCTTTTCACTTGGGGGAGATAACATACTCCGATAAACGCATTTAAGATTTTGTTAGTAAATTATATATCACTTGTAAAGGCTAAGTGGCAAACGAAACATTTGAAGTCCTACACATCGAACCGGTTAATATTTGGAATAGCGAGTCACTGTTGAGTAGTACTACTGGGTTTGACAAACCCCACCCAACGCTAAACTCGACTGGAGGTCGAGCGGGTGTAATTTTGGCTAACACGTACCATGGTCTGGAGGACCTGGTGACAAGGCACTTAATAAACGAGTCAGCTTCGGTGTCGAACACTTAGTAATACTTGTTGTATAGACTAGCTACCTATCGATATATAATTGACATAACACTATCTGGTAACACTATCTGGTAACGCAAAACGCTGTAACGCTGTAACGCTGTAACGCAAAATGCTGTAACGCTGTAACGCTGTAACGCAAAACGCTGAACGCAAACGCTAAACGATTTATTTTTATATAACTTGTGAACTCACCAACCTTGTGTTGACATTTTTAGTATGTTATTCTCAGGTAGCCGAGGCGGGCGCGCGGTTTAGGAACATGCATTGCTTGAAAAACTTTTAACTATGCAAACTTACTGTTAACTGTTATCATTGGTTTTAAATCGGCCTGCGTGACGTAACATTGTTTCTATGGTTTTACGCTTCCGCACTTATTTTCATTTAAACGTTTTTATGGTTTGATTATAACTGATGATTCCGATCCTGTTAGTTCACACCCTCTGACGGTAAAAATCCGTTAGTGGATTTTGAGGGTGTGACACTTTATATCTTTCAATAGTTCCATCTGGTTTATGCTTGACAGTGAAGACCCATCTACATCCCACCGGTTTCTTTCCTGGAGGAAGGTTACACTTTTCCCTTGTGTCATTCTTCATTAATGCCTTAATTTTCTGTTTCCATAGCATCCTTCCAATTCTTCGATTCTAAGGCTTGTTCCACTGAAGTTGAGAGTTGTTCAGTATATAGGGAAGAAGTAAAGGCTTTGGCTTATTTGGATAAGTTTCCTTCAGCTATAATTGCCATGGGATATCTGGAAGATCTGCTCTGCTTTTCCGGTGAATACCGTTTTGGTGGTATTCCTCGGTTGGCCTTGGGTGGGAGAATGTATTTCTCAGTCGTTTCTTCTTTTTCTTCTTGTTCTCGTTCCTGTTCCTCCTGCACTGTTTGTTCTATTTCTATCTCACGGTTATCAGCATTTTGATTATCATAAGTTTCATCATTTTGTATATTCTCATGTGTGTGAGAATTAGTCACATTTGATGTCAGGTCGGGAGTATTTTGGTTTGGAACATTGGTTGTTGGTTCATTAGATTGTTGTGAGTCTAGTGACTCATCCTGGGTACTGTGATATTTTGATGATGGTGGTGATTGGATACTGTGATTGTCTTCTTCTGACGATTGAGTCCACTTTGGAACCCATTTAAGCCAACTCAGTGTGTTATTATCCTCTTCCTCCCCTTGACCACTGTGTTGGGAGGCATAGAAAAATTCGGTTTCAAGGAAGTCACAATTCATGGTAGTGTACATATGACGTCGTTTTGGACTATAACACCGATATCCTTTTTGATTAACACCATAGCCAACAAATACACATTTTTCAGCACAAGGATCGAGTTTCGTTCGATTTGATTTGGGTATGTGAACAAACACGGAGCACCCAAATATTCGTGGTTGTAATGTAAGTGCGGGTGGGAGTTTGGTAAATTCAGAAAGAGTTTGGAGAGGGTTTTTAGGTCAAGTGCTTTGGTTGGAAGTCGATTGAGAAGATAAGTGGCAGTGGCAAGAGCATCCGGCCAAAAAGATTTAGGGGTTTTTGATTCAATTAGGAGGGCACGGATTATTTCTAAGAGAATACGGTTTTTTTGTTCGACCGTCCCATTTTGTTCGGGAGTGTGGGAACAAAATGTTTGGTGAATTATTCCTTTTTGTTGACAAAATTGTGTTATTGCAGTGTTAACGAATTCCCCCCCATTATCCGATTGAAGAATTTGAATGTTGGTTTTAAACTGTGTTTGTACCATAGCATAAAAATTAGTAAACTTTTCAAAAACTTCAGATTTATGTTTTTGAAAACAAATCCATGTCATACGAGTGCAGTCATCAACGAAAAGAACGAAAAAAAGGAAATTTTGCCCACCAATAACTTCTGCCGGTCCCCATACGTCCGAATGTATAAGGGAAAAAGGTAAACCAACTTTCGTGTTATTTGGTTTAAACGCATTCCTATGAATTTTAGCTAAAACATAAGCTTCACAGTTTATTGTTTCATTTAAAGGAAATAATTTTGGAAACAGGAGATGTAAGTAACCGATAGATGGGTGACCCAGTCGCCTATGCCATAACCAAGCTTCTCGGTCCATAGTTCCATGAGCTAGCATCACAGTACCATGTTGAGTCACTTCGTCAACATAATACAATCATTGACGTTCAGTGCCCCGCCCAACAATCACTCCCGTCCTTATGTCTTGTAAAATGCAAAAAATGGGGTGGATTAATACTGAACAATTTAATTCCTTCATAACATGACTTATAGATAACAATTAATGGGACAAAGACGGGACATGAAGACAGTTTGAAAGTTTTAAAGTCGGGGAAATTTCTAGTTCCTCCCCCCTTTACAGAAACTATACCCCCATTTGCAGTTTTAATGTGGTTAATCTTGGGTTTAGATTTTGAAATTATGTCTGATAATGCAAAAGTCATGGTGTCGGTAGCACCACAATCAAATATCCATGAATTTTCAAAATTTTCACATGTTTTAGCCATGTTAACTTGCCCAATGGGTTCTAAGATCCCCTTGTCAGTCCTAGACCCGCTCATATATTGATTATTTTTGTAAAAAAACTGATTCTTGAGGGGCCTTATTAGATAAAGTTGAACTCTGTTGGGGGTTTTCAAACATGTATTGACCAGTGTCGTAATTAACAGATTCATTAAGGGGTTTATCTAACATTTCTAATATTGTAGGGCTTAAAAAATTATTATTAAAAAAGGAAGGGCTTGAGATAAGTTTCTCAAACCCATTACCTTCACCACTGTAGTAACCCTTGTATGAGCCTTCATCTCATGCGGCTGATGCTACACTACCAGAATCCGCGTCCTCATCGCTAGCGGATGCATATCCGACCTTGGTTTGGACTCTACAACCACCATCAAATCCGCCACTCTTTTCTTCAATATCACCATGGTTGGCGGCTTCGCCACGGGTGTTTTCTGGGTTGCCAATGTTGATTGTCATGCTTTCCGAGATAGTCATTTTGTGGGCGTGGTTTCTATTTGTTACGTTGGTTTGGATGAGATTTATGATTTGCAAAGCAAGATCTCCGTTGTTGGTTTTGTCGGTTATGCCAGCGGTGTTTTTCAGGTTGCCGGCGACGATCGTCAAGCTGTCCAA
Organism: Bidens hawaiensis; assembly: GCF_021521415.1. Taxonomy (NCBI): domain Eukaryota; kingdom Viridiplantae; phylum Streptophyta; class Magnoliopsida; order Asterales; family Asteraceae; genus Bidens; species Bidens hawaiensis. The sequence goes on along the minus strand of NW_027496965.1, from coordinate 118,417 downwards.
GAGGGTTTGTTTTTGGGTGTTGTTTTGATTTGTGAGACTGGTTTTGATGAGATTGGTGATTTGCATGACAAGATTATCATTGTCGGTTTTGTCGGCTATGTTTTTTTTTCTCTCTTTTTTTTTGTGTGATACCAATGAGTGTTGAGCTGGTTCAAGCTAATGATCATTAACCTTGCTCTAATACCACCTCTAAAATTGGAATATGAAGATTTGTATATATATATATATATATATATATTTGGTTATCTTTACAAATAAGATGAAGAGGACTATAAATACAGGGGAATAGAGACTAAAACAAGAAAATACAATCAATTGTGAATTGGAAGAATATTCTTCAACGGTCCTTAATTTTGAGAGGATCAAGCTATATTAAGAATGATGAATTCTCTGATTTTGTAATTTCTCACCAAGAAATCTTTATTTTCTAACATTTCCGCTAGATGGTGACATCAGTTACCTACAAGCCAAAAAAAATAAATAATAATAATTAAAGGTAGCAATAGTAAACCCTAACTATCTAAATCAATAAAAAAATGATATCCCAAAACTAAAACTTATAATCTGCTCGTTGGTGGTATAATCCCTAGAAAGCAGATCACTAAATATAAACAGAGAATCTACAATAAGAAAAAAAAGGATGAGCGAAACAGACGAACCACAAAAGAATAATTATGTAAAACAATATAAAGAAACAAAGATAAACTTGCAAGATTGTGAAGGGAAGAAAAGTTTGTGCAAATCGACAAGTGAATTAGTTAAAACTTTTTTATGTTGCATTTGGTTTGATGGTCAGGGGCGGGCCTGTTATATCAACAATTTTTATTTATTATAGAGAATTGAGATTGATTTACAGAGCGAATTGACGGGAATATTAATTTATTGGAGGGAGTTTTAGGAGGGACGTGAAATATTAGTGATTATTAAATGGAGGAAAGTTAAAATTGTGTAGAACAAATAGATTAAACCTTTTCAAATGATTTTGAAAAAGGTAGGAAAATAACTTAAAATTAATATAAAAACTAATTTAGTTTTATGAAATTTAATGATTTACCAATATACAAATATTATTATTATATCTTATATCAATTAATAAATTGGTGATATGCATCTATGGTACAAGCATGTCAAGGTATTCGTGGGCTACTTATGATTGACTCATTAAAAACTAAAATTAAACTAGGCATAAACGATCTTGAATCCATCATCTCCTTCGTACAACAAACTCCAAAAATATCATATTGAAGACTTCGACAACATATCATACAAATGACAACACACCAAAGGGAGGCCTATCTATCTAGAATCAAGTTAACACGAGTTGGTATCCCGTTAAGTAGTATCCTCTAAGTCATTAATGACCATATTTGACCATGATAACAATCTTTTGCCATTATTTGACCTACATAGACTATGTTTCCCCATAATTCATTGTGATTGTAAAAGTCGGTATAAGCAGAGAGTGTTTGGTCCTTAGACCCCTTCCAAGGCGACTTCTTCTAGTCGGTCAAGATTGGTCGGAGGCGGTCAAAGTTGGTTAAAATTTGAGCTAAGTGGCATTGAGTCGGTTAAAGGTCGAGCTAGGTGGCGCCAAGTCGGCTAGGGTATATGAATTACGCTTATTTTGACATATACTATCCAAAATTTAGTTTTCTTTATATATGCCAAGTCCGAGTACTCTCAACTCCTCGTCAGCCACCTCGGATTCGCTAGCGACTTATATAATCTTTGTATTACCGGTATTTACTATGCTTAACATAATGTGCCATTTTAGGAAATAATTGCTATAATGGTTCGTAAGTAGTTATAATGTGTCGATTTATGTGTTAATGGTCCACTTGAAGATTGAATTAATCATATTCACACAACTTTACATATTCATAACTTAAAAAGTTATAATGTGTCGAAGTACGGGCCTAAATCCTAGTTCAATTTAAAAAGGGCCTCCAAAATATTTATCGTTTTCTTCTTTCATAAAAATGTTTAAATTCCTTATGATTGTAAGATGTCCCTCCTCCTATATAGGTTTCATATTCTTGCTCCTTCCTTAACCTAAATCGATTTTACTCCTCCAAACTAAAGCATATGTAATTATTTGGATGCAGATAAGGCGGGTTACTTGAACTGAGGGTTAACAAAACAAGAGAAAATCAAGGAATCGAATGTGAAGCCGCCGGAGTGATGCGTGGACTTCTTGTAATCGAGCGGAAAGTATGTTAATTTGATTTTCTCATATCTTCACGATGGATCTAACTATTTTGCTTCTATTTTCATTAAATACTTGAAGAACACAATTAGGGCTTACACTTAGAGTATGGGATGCGATATTTGGACCTCCTGTAAGCGTAGGCCTATTAGTATGATGCTTGAATTGCACAATATGCTGTTCTATTTCAGTTGGTTACTTACACTTGATTTTGTTAGTTAAATTAGTTAGTTGAATTTATATTTATCTTAATAGTTGGACAATTTATAATTTATGTCCCCTATTTCCACTATGGATTGCCATACAAATTACTAAACTCCATATTTTGAAAACAATTGGGCACACAAAGTCCTATCTCAGTATGCCTGTTGGGTTATTCAGGTTCGTTTATGGGTCATGTAGGTTCAGCTGTTTAATGAGTCAAGACCGGGCCATCAGCAACTAATGAATCACTGGTGAAGATTTAGTCCAGCTTGATTTAGTTTTATAGAATGTGAACGTGTGGACTTGGGGAGCAAGTGATTGAATCTGTTGATGATATTGAGGAGTACTAAGTCATATTTGGTATGCATTTTTTTTATTATAAATAGGAGTAGGTTTATCCTTTTATTGGTAACCAATTTTGATATAATAGAAACAACTTTTATCCTTCTGCCATATTACTTTTCTTGCATCTTCACATACATTCGTGATTCAAGTGTGTGCTATGTGTGATTGCAAAGGGGCCTGAACCAACAATGCCAAGGGATGGCGTATTTAAAATATAAATCTTTTGTTGAGGCTTCTTGAACTGTCCTTCCATGGCTGAAGAATGCATCTATTTTTTGTAAATCTTTCCTTATGCCCTTTGCATTGTTTCAGCTTGTTGATTTTGTGAACTTGCAAAAGTATAGTATTTAGTTGCTGGTTTGTGTGTGTTCAATTACTAAATGGGTCAGGTCAGATTAGGTCCGCATTTCAGGTCAGATTAGGTCAGTTTCATTACATTATCACAACATAGAATTTTGCACTTTACAATAAACTAAGAGTTTGGGGAACTGCACGTAATATTATTACAAAAAATTGATTATATGTTATGAATCATAAAGGCCTTTTATACAGGTAAAGAGCAAAAAAAAGCAACTTTATAGTGGTCATTTTTTTTTCAGTTGCAATTGCTTTTGTTAGCAGGGCTCGCAATCCTTTTGAAAAACTTACATGATTGGCTTATTCCTCTATTGTCATCCAGGTATTGCAACTCATTCTTGTTTTATCTTTCAATTACTCAATACATACAACGTACATACATATGTATACCAGAATTTGTGAGGAGTCATGTAAAGTTTTACTTGCTAATTCCCATATTTTTACTAGTACTTAAGTGAGATCAAGACTTTAGGATTTTGTGATGAATCAGGTAATTTTTTGTTATATCCTGTTATAGGATAGAAGAAATTCAGCTATGAAGAGGCGCACGTTGTTTGTAACTGTGTTAAGGTACACACTTAAATCGGTTTGATTTAACTTAATCATTGAAGAAGATTTCTTCTTAGCTGTTAAAAAAAGAAGATATGTTCACTTTGTTATGGCTAGAATGCAGGTTTTGTGCTTCTACACATAATTCACATACTGCATGAGGAGTATGAGAACCAAACTGTTTCATTTCTAATTCATCTACACAAGAAATTGGTCAATCATAACAAGAAAAAACTCAATCGCTTGAATGCAAAAAGAATTTAAAAAGGGCAGTCAAAGGAAAAAAAAACTAGAAGCCATGCAGACAGATTTTGATATTGCAAATAAGGTAATATGTTGGTCATTTTTCTAGTTTTAAGTGTTTGGGCCAACTATAAATAGCATTATATGTTGCTTTTTGTCTTACTGTTAGGTTCTCGGGCCATTTTCTTCTATATGTTTTTTTTAATCAAGAACAATGAGTTTTATAGGTAAAAGAACTTTTAGATATCTTTTAATCAATACTAATTCTTGTTTATATGGTTGATGATCGCAGGGTAGATATATGAGAAGTTTCGGAGCTAAGTTTTATGAAAGTGAAAGTTTCTTCCAAATAAACGTTTAAATTAATTGTGTAAACATTAGGAATTTTAAATATGTTACTTATATATTTTTTCTAACATTTGTAATATGTTTCGGATTGTACTTGTTATTGAAGTTATAATATTATGATTTCTACATTTACAAATTTATTGAGCTTTTTATTTTATTTTATTGTGTAAATCATGTAATTTATGTGGCAAAATTATGTGCCACAAAAACTTGTCACAAATATTTTTAGATTGTGGCATAAGAAATGTGTCACTAAAACTAGCATGGATACGTAACGAGAATTACTTTTTAATGGCACAACAATTGTGCCACAAAATTCCTTTTTTATATTGTGGCAAAAAACTAAAGTGTCACTAAAGCCTAAGTACTTTGTGCGACAGATTGAAAAAGTGCCATTAAAAGGCTTTAGCGTCACCACTTCTAGTGACACTTTTTTTGTGTGCCGCACATTGTTAAAAGGGGTCTTTAGTGGCACATTTTTGCTTTTTAATGACATTTTTTGTATGTCACTATATGGCATTTTTTTGTAGTGTTTGGGCATCTGGTATCCAAAGAACAGCTCCTTTGATTTGACAGCTTTCACAGACAGTGACTATGATGGTTGCAACATGAGTAGAAAGTCAACCTCAGGAGGATGCCAATTTCTGGGAAATAGGCTGGTGTCATGGCAATGCAAGAAACAAACCACAGGGTCAATCTCAACTACTGAAGCTGAGTACATTGCTGCATCTGCTTGCTGTGCATATGTTCTATGGATCCAAAATCAGTTGCTGGATTATGGTCTGAATTTCTTACTCACTCCTATTTTCATAGATAATACTGATGCTATGTTCATTGTTAAGAATCCAGTTCATCATTCTAAAACTAAGCACATAGAAATTAGGCATCATTTCATTAAGGATTGCAATGAAAAAGGGCTGATAGAAATGAAACGGGTGGAAACTACTGATAATTTGGGTGATTTATTCACCAAACCTTTAGACAAACCCAGGTTTAACTTTCTACTCAAGTCCCTAGGAATGATTAATGCTGATGAAGTTTGATTGATGATATGTGCTTAGGTGAGATTCTTAATTGACTATCTGAAAATTGCTCTTTGTTTTGAATGTGTGAATGTGTGGTAAGTGCTTTAGTGACTATTTTGTCTTTACATGAATATTGCTTGTCTTGTGTGTTACTTAAAGGATTGAAAGTTTGATAAGTGTTAGTATGATGAGAGTTGGATTGTTAAGTTTGAATCAGCTGTTTAGAAAAGATATATTCTGTTGATAAATGATTCAAATTTTCTATGATTGATGTGTGCTTGAGTGAACAATCATTCATCTTGAATGAATGTGTCTGTTTGAATGAATCATGTGTGAAATTTTTGAAAAAGGTTTGTGAGTCAAAACAGATAACTTTTGAAAGACAAGTTATTCTTAAAATCAGATATGCAATGAATTTTCTTGGGTTGTGATTTTTAAAAACAAACTAATGATTTTTGTCATAAGCAAACTGTTTTTGGTGATCTCATAAGAGAAATGATAAAATTATTTAGTTACAAGCTTTATAGAAGCTTAAAAGAGTTTTAGGATAGAGATAGAATCCAACCTTATGGGAAATGAAAGAAAATTGTTTAGTCGCCTAACACATGAATTATAGGCATAAAAGACTTGTAATTCAGTCATTGATATTGTATGGTAGCTTTCCATGGTGTGTAGTTGCCTAAGGTGATGTTTGTTTTTTTACAAAAGATCTTCATGGCCTCTTTTGTCTGCAACGCGCAGACATTGCCCTCTGCAGACTGTTTGTTTTTCCGAAGACGTTTCATTAAAAAACGTCTGCGTGCCCTCTTCTTGGTGCAGACTAGGACCACAGTCTTCCAACCTCTTCTAAACTCATTATTTCCATCAGATATCAATTAAGTTATTAAGTTTTTGTTAATTGAATTCTTGTTAATTGTGAGTTGTTTTAAGCTCGAGTTTGCTCTAGTTCATTATGTGATAACCGGACCGACCTGATAGAAACCCGAACCCGACCCGAGATCAGAAGTCTAGAGAAATGGAGACCGATGGCCAGACCGCCGATGCCATATTCGGTTTACGCCGGTCTCGGTTTTGATAAGTTGATTTTCGGGTTAAACCGAGACCGGGTTTGAAGCAAGGATGAAGAATTGAATTCATCGGAATGAATTCCAGCCAAAAGTAGCGGCGGCATGATAGAGACGCTGACATGAAAAGTAAAGAGTGAAAATAGATAGTCTGGCAGTTGTTCCGGTAGCCGGTTTTGGTGGTTGCATCAGGTTGTGTTTAAGGTATGCGTGAGTGGAGCAAAATGAAGAAGATGGTTTAATGTATTTGGGTTTTCAAGACTAAACCTACTAAAATGATGATAGCTGTATATCACATATAATAAATCAATTTTTGTTTAAAGTCTTGATGAGTGTCAAATTCTTTTTTTGTCGTGTATTTGACATTTTATATTCCTATATCATTAAAATTTATAAAATACATTTACTTTTCCAGTACAAAAACCAATTGAAAGAGCTTTAACAATTTGTATATTATATTACAAAAGTTGTATCTTGCCAAACAAAACTTTAAGCCTATCTTCACATATATTGCATCATCACCTTCAAAATTTCTTTATTCACATTTATTAATTGCTACACAGAGTAATACAAGAAAACTTAGAAGACAAAGATGAGTGAAGTTGGTTATCAAAATCAAACAATAGAACATCAGATCTCAACCCATCCCTCTGCCATGGTTGAAAAGGGATGCATCTATCTTTAGGTCATGGCCATAAGTCTACTTCTACTGTTAACATCAATCGATCTTCGGGTTTTTGCATGTTTTCAAGGTGTAATACCCGAGACCAATTTTGCAAGAAACCAAGGACCGAAACTAGCAAGCACAATATAGGGTCGGTCCGGGTTCGGGTAAAATCGGGTCGGTTCTTCGGTTAATATCGGGCTGACCCTAAATATGCTCACCCCTAGTATGAAATATCTAATTTCGAAAACAATTGAAGAAACTTTTGGAGGAAAAAACATTCACGTGAAAATTGTTAATGTAAGTTTTATAATTTGCTAGTTCAGATGTATAAAATTTGGATTTATATATTTTTAATTGTTGTTGGATAATTTGTGTTTTTGGTATAGAGCTTATATTGAAAGTTTTAGCAGTCTGCAGACATTAAAAAACAAAAAGTCTTCTTCTTGCAGAGTGCAGAGGTTAGGTCCACCTCTTCTGTTACAGATGTCTGTAGATGTGGTCCGCAGACTGCAGACATTTTACCTCTGAAAAAACAAACAACACCTAAGTGATATAAATATAAAGATCTTGCTAAGTCTGATGTGGTGATACATTTGAAGATTAAGGTATGTTCCCTTACACATCGCTCCATATGATAGGCAGAAAGGTAATTATGTAGTCATACACAAGCTTGTTGATGCTATGGTCACCCAAAAATCTCTTTATTAATATTTGAACAGTTGTATATATAGAATTATCTTATATAGTATAAAAGAAAAAAGAAGTAATATATCTGCTTATTATAACTATTATATTCTTAAAAATAATCAGACTTAAAGGGGCCTTAGGGAACTACCGGGGTGGGGCATACAAATAAGTCCTAAACACCCTGAATGTAAGGTATGTAAGTCCGGATGGCTTGTAAGTCCAACGTTCAACCTTAAAGTCTGCTTTTTCTAAATACTGTTCATATAATCAAAATTATTTTGACCATACATCAGGGGGTTGAAGTCAAGTTGGGGTGACTTGGAGAAAGCTAAATAAGCTTTGAGAAGAGATTAAGGACACCTAAATCCATAGTGTTAACCATTCATACCTTATGAATTTAATTGAACCTTAAGCATGTCACTGAAAGCATTGATAATCATGTTAAGTGTTAATACCTGCTATCAACCTGACTTAAGTCATAATAATGCCAATCATTAAATGTTGTTAAGTGATTAAACAGTATGATCCCATGTTGAGATCTCTCTATAAAAGGTTTTGAAGTGACCAAAAACTGAAGTTTGATCTCTTATTCACCTTTAACTTATGCTTAAGTCAATGTAGTGTCTAAAATGATAAATTTTGATGATTTGAGTAAAAGTTTGTGTGTGAATTAGTCTATATTGTTAGACAAGTGTTGATTTGTTTCAAATGTGTGATATGAAATGTTACAAGTCTTTTCGAGCATGTTCTAGTATTAGAATTGCTCTCAAAGTGCTTCGAGCATGAATCTATGCTTGGAATTGATATTGTTGCTCTTCGAGCACAAAGATGTGTTTTGAAAACTTTTCTAAGTATTTCAAGTACAGATTCTTGCCTGTTAACATGATTTTGCTTTACGAGCACAATGTTGTGGAATGATAGATTTTACTAAGTGTTTCGAGCATGAGTGTGTGCTAGATGCCTAAGATTATTCTACGAGCATAAGTGACAAAATGATAATTTGTATAAGTATGTTCGAGTATAGTTGATGATTTAAATGTGTTTCGAGTATGATTGATTGACTGAGTATTTTTCTAAGTATGTCGAGCACATCAGAATGATGTTGTGTTTCAAAATTTGTCTAAGTGTTCTCGAGCATACTGACTATTTTACTTGAACTGATTGTGTTAAGTGTTTGTTAGTAATGCTCTCGAGTATGGTTTTGTAAACGAGCATGAGTGATTTGTAACATCGGCTTTTCTGAGAATTATAAATAACAGAAAGTTCTATAATTAACTGTGTATCGTTAACTTAACTGGGTGTGTTAATGTTTGGATAATAAATGGAATTAGAAGTGTGAGTGGGTTGTGGGGCCCATAGTCCCCTATATAAACCCAACCCCTCCTTCCTTTCACCACTTTCTTCCCTTTCACCACACACACACACTCAAGAACACACACATTTTCTCTCAAGACCCGAATCCGAATCCGGGCTAAAGCAAGGAAGATCTTGGTGTTCGAGTATCTCAAACATCAAGAAAACGTCCAGATCTTCGGGGTTGTCCAGATCTGAACCGAACCCTGAGCAAAAAGGTAAGATTCGGCCAAAGGGTTAAGTTTTATGGTTAGAATCGACATGCAAACCGATGTAATGATAGATCGGGTTGTGAAATGTAAGACAAACATGAACTTGGTGAGTGTTAGCCTCACGGGTGTATTATAGAACAAAAGGTGATGTCTGGACTATGAGAAACACGAGTATACAAAGTTGATACAACCCAAAACCCATAAAAGAGTAGAATCGGGTCCTAAGGAGGAAACAAGGAGAAAAATGGTTTTAAAATGGTAAAAACGACGAAATGCAGGAATTTCGCATCGGACAGCCATGCGAAGCGAAATCAAAAATTTCGCTTCGCACAGCCATGCGAAGAGAAATCAATAATTTCGCATCGCATAGCCATGCGAAGCGAAATCAATATTTTCGCATCGCACAGTCATGCGAAGCGAAAAAGTCATGCGAAGTGAAATTCCATGCGAAGCGAAAAAGTCATGCGAAGCGAAATTCCATGCGAAGCGAAATTCTTCTTTGCGAAATTCTTACATGCGAAATTTCATGAAATTCATTTTCTGATGCATTTTTGTTTAAGGACTGTTAGTGAAAATAAAATTTTTCCAAGCTGACCTGGTAGCTCGACCCCAGCCAGGGGCTCTGCCCCTTGGACCCTGCTAGGGGCTGCCGCCTCTAGACCCCGCTACCAGGGGCGCTGCCCCCGGACCCCCGTTAGTTGAGGGTTTCACTAACTTAGATGTAGGAAGTAGTAGTAATGGATAATTGACACGCGTAATGTGTTGTACAGATAGCCGTGCACAACTAAGGAAGGGCATTACCATTAATAGCAAGAGAAACCGACTCCAGGTGAGTTCTAGCCCCTATATCTGTTATGTTTCCGGGGCTGTGTGCATACTTCTATGTAGTAGATAATACACTTTCTTGATTGGTAAGTGTATGATACGTGTATGATTGTGTATTGAATGTATTGTTACATAATGATTGTATGAACGAGTACGTATATATATTTATAACTAGAAGATATGTAAAGTATGCACGCATGATAAAGGTATGGTTATTCAAGACAGAAGGGACCGGACCCTTATAATATCTATGATGTTAGGGACCAGACCCTCATAATATCTGAGATGATAGGGACCAGACCCTCATAATATCTGTGAAGTTAGGGACCAGACCCTTATAATATATGAGATGTTAGGGACTAGACCCTTATAATATCTGTGATGTTAGGGACCAGACCCTTATAATATCTGTGATGTTTAAGATAGAATAGCTTATGATATACCATAGGGTTTCATGAAAGAAAGTATGTAAGAACGTATGCATATATGTAAAGTATGTACGAAAGAAGTGATAGTAAATAAGGTATAACTATGTATCTCCGGACACGTATGGGTATGGTGTGAATGTAATGTATGTTAATTGATTAACTAGAACTCACTCAGCGTACTGACTTTTAGTATGCACGCAGGTGAGTAGGATGAGGCATGTTGCTTGAGGTGGGACACGTGGCAAATGGATGGAGACTGGCATCGATGACGGAAGATTCACGTGTCGTTTATGTTATTGTTTAAGATTTAATGTATTTTGTTAAGACAAGTACTTATGTTATGTAAGAATGTTTAATATTAAGTATTCCTCGAAATTTTTTTAATTAACTCTGATTTTAGAACAGTGTTTATGAGTAAATCCAACACCAAAGTAGGGTCACCGGGGACGGGACCTTACATGATTGTTTGTGTGTTAATTAAAACCGAAATTTTGGTTTAGCCAAGGAATCGAGCACAGGTAAACTCGAGCACAGTTTTGAAATGTCTCAAAAAACTTAAGTTAATTCCAAGGTTTTCTCTCGAGTATACTTGGTCTCGAGCAAACCTTTGAATGAACATTCTCAAGTACTTAACCATTTTCTTACAAAAATAAGTCGAGGATGCTTTGAAAAAGGTATTCGAGCAAAGTGGGAGACAACTGTCTTTGGCTGTTTGCTTGAGCAGAGGTTTTCATTTATTTCAAATTAAATGACATCTGGCGTGTACTAAACGACAAATCTGGGTTGTACTACCCAAGCGTTAGGTATAAAAGGGGGACTTAGAAAATTTTCCAAACACTTTTTCCCTCTCCTAGAGAAACCCTCTGCTCGTGCCTCCTCTGCTTTACACAAACACTCGATTTTTCTATTGTTCGATTATAGCCATTAGCTCGGATTCTAACTTGGTAAGATATCGTTTAACGATTATCGCATCTCCGATCACTAGAATTAGGGTTTTCAATTGACTCCTTAACTAACTGTTTACCTAAATTGTGCAGGTTCACAAATTGTTACGGAACAGGTTACTGAAGATGACTTTCTTTTATAACTACTAATTGCTATTACTCTTCTATTACTATTACTGACGATTGATTTTGTCTTGCAGACCTATTGACAATGAAGTGCGAACCGAAGCATAACATGTGCGCCTGATTGATTGTGGATGACGAAAATAGAGAGTTGGAGTTCATAATAAACTTCTTAAATAACTCCAATCTTCAGGTTGCACTAGCAGAGAACCTCGTTATTTATAGAAATCATATTACTGATTTCTAGGATTCTGCAGAGTACATGGATGATATTAATGGAAGAAGAATTGAAGCATCCGTACTTGGGCAAGACATTGAGATCACAGAAGCATCAATAAGAGAAGCACTACAATTAAATGACAATCATCAACTGCAGCCTTCTTATTCCACTCAAGATTATTGAGAATCTTTCAAGAGATACTAGGGTACCAAGGGGGAATACATGAAGGATAATTCCAGAAGGGAATGTTCCCCTTGATGTACAGATTTTTAATTCACCATGTCATTCAGTCTTTATCACCAGGAAGGGGAACTTGGACTCTATTAAGTAGAGAACTAGCCACAGTAACAGTTGCAATTCTTTTCAACCAGCCATTCAATTTTTCAAGATTCATATTCAATGGCCTGGTCAACAATGCTTAGAAGGCTGCAAATAAGAAATTTTTGATGTACCAAAGATTTTTATAAATCTTGATCAACAGAGCATTGCAAGGATTTAACTTAGCTGGAGAGCCCCTGCATTTACAAGATCATGATGTTTACAAACGAATCAAGGGGGCAAGAAGTATGTTTGATGAAAATGTAGAATGGGATATTCTTCCTTGGTTGTTGAATGCAAATATTGAAATCATGGAAGTACCTTCATCACCTGAGCAAGGTGAGGATGATTAAGAAGAAAGTGAAAGTGATGAAGATCCTGAGGAGAGTGATGATGATAATAATGATGGTGATGATGGTGCGGGAGATAATATTATGGTTGTAGAACCACAAGTTGAGCAACCAAATGTGATTGAAGAACTAGTATATCAGATTGCTGAAGTTGTGGAACAGATTGTTGAACCCATTGGTCATGAAATGGCGATATTTGAAAATCAGGAACCAGAAGTGCAAGGTGGAAATGTTGATGTTCATGTTGAACCAGCTGTGAGAGTTGAAGGAACAGATGAAGAGCCAATTATGGGAAACAGTGGAGAAGATAAAGAGCCGATGGATGATGATGCCTTTGTTGATAATGTGATCACACGAGTTACAGAGAACATTCAAATGATCACACCACCAGTTTCACCAGATCCAAACGTTGACCAAGATGACATATCTTCAACTAGAACAGAACCATTCTTACCTGATTCAGAACCAGCACATGATTCAGTACCCACTTCCCCAGCAAACACTGAACCTCTTCTCTCCAGCCCTGAACAAATACAAGACACATCTATAACAACACCTCCAACATCACCACTCACAGAGCCTGTTCACGTTACACCAATAACCCAACACACTCCAACCCTAGCTGACACATACAAACCACCATCACCTGAAACCTCATCAAACCAACCAGAATCTGACTTTGAATTCAAATCTACTCAAGAAACACCTCATCCTCTCAAACATACATAAACGAAGATTTACTTGCAGAAAATGCTGATTTGGAGTTTGAAAACATCATGCTAAGAGAAAGAAATGCATTCTTAGATGCAAAGAACAAGGCATTGGAAGTAGCCTTGTATCAAGCCTTACTGAGAATTCAAGCCCTGGAGCAGGCTGAGGTTGAGAAGACCTCAGATGCACCAAAACAGGGGGAGAATTTTAATGTTGATGATGCTGAAGATGGGTTAAAGCTTATTGGAAAAATGTATGAAGATGAAAGTTCTGAAGAGAATGCATCAAATGCTCTAAATCTGATTACTCTGGAGTATGAAGAAGAAGACATGGAATAAAATGATAATAGGAGACAAACATTCCATGAGGGGGAGTTTGAGTTGGAAGAGGAGACCCCTGAACAAATTCAAAAGAGAAAATTGAAGGAAAAGGGATAGCTCACTCCGAAAAGGATCTACATTCTAAAGCTGCTCCTAAAATAGTATCTGGTGATGAGACACTGGAAAGGAATGTATTGAATGATCCTAATGTGGCTTTGATGTGGCTGATGCATAATCTGTTAAGACTGTTATGGAAATTATGAATGCTAAGATGGCATCAGAAGAAGAAGAAGAAGAAGAAGAGGAAATACCTCAGGAAGTGTTAGAGATATTGATCAACTTGAAAAAGAAAGAGGAAGAGGAAGAGGAAGAGGAAGAGGAAGAGGAAGAGGAAGAGGAAGAGGAAGAGGAAGAGAGGTTAAGAAAATTGGATGATGAAAGCATTGGTGTTGCCATGAAGGAAATCAAGAAAAACCAATCTGAACTGCCTCAAACCAAATCAAGTCCAACAACACAAAAGGAACATGAGAAGAGTGAAGGACTTAGTTTCGGATTTCTTGCAAAATTGGCAGTAATGAGAATTTACGATAACATTTTACAAAATCTAGAGAGACAGATACACCAGATGTTGTAGCTGCCGCTAAAAGGACTCAAGCACTTCAGAGAGAAATGGAAAAGAAAAGAAGTCAGTCACGAACAGAGAATGTCTCAGAACCAAGAGTAGAGGAAGTTTTTGATAAAACTCATACTAAGAACTTGGTTGATCCTGTTGTCACTAAAACTATTTAAGTTGAAGAGCCTACTGCCAAAGAGTCTGAAAAGAGAACAAACTGTAGAGGCATAAATTCCCATTGCCAAAAGGCAGAAAACAGCTAAGAAAGTTTATACAAGGAGGTAGAAGCTGAAGGTTATTGAAGTTGAAGAACCAATTATTGATGCTCTACATGGTCTAGATGAGACAATTGATGTTGAGGAGGATGAGGACAGAATGAAGACTGATCCAAAGATTATTTTTCTTACGCAGCGCAGTCTAGATTTTGAAACACTAAAGAAAATGTTTGAGTATGAAATTGATCAGTTGGTAGAGTTAAAGGCAAAGGAAAAGAAAGGGAAGAGAGGAGAGAAAAGAGAGAAAAATGAAGAGAAAGCTTATATCCTGAGTCTAGATTATGAACAAAGACATATCAATAACATGACCAGGGAAGGCATAACTGAGGCTGCAGAGAAATGGAGAAGGAGAGAAACACAAAGAAATTTCCTACTTCAAGCAGGTTATGTGGCTTCTTATCTCAACCATCAACCATTCATTGAATTTGATAAAATGTACATACAAGACTTGGTTGATGATACAGCTAAATATGTGAAGGAAGTGAGGAGGGAAGGAAGCAGAAGGAAAGAAAGAATATGAAGAAATGAAGAGGAAGCACAAAGAAATCAAATTCTTGGAAGTAAATGAATGTGATTATGATAGCATTAAAAACTTATCCAAAGACGATTTGCTTAAAAAGGTTAAAATGGTTAAAGAAGCACACAGGTTAGGAAGAATTAAAATGCAAACTGAGAAAGAGAGAGAGAGAGAGAGAGAGAGAGAGAGAGAGAGAAGAGAAGGAAAAGGAAGAAAAGGAGAGGTTAGAGGCCGAGAGAAAGAGAAATGAAGCCATTGAGTGGTTTAATGATCCTGAAAGGATGAAAACTTTGAAAGATATTTTGTTGAAAAAAGGAATGAAAGAAAGTGAATTCAATACTCTGTCTCCTGAAGAATTGTTAGAGATATATCATAGAGAGCAGAGGATGTATTTGGAAGAAGAAAGAAAGTTTTTGGAAGAACAGAAAAGGAGAGAAATGATGATGACTAAAAGCAGAACTGATTAGCCAAACAAGACAATTACTGAGCAACAAAAGGCTGACATGATCAGTGTACTATGTAGAAGAGGTTGAAGGAACCTGGATACGGATCTAGATCTTGATAACAATGATACACATGTTGATTGATATACGATTAAGCTGGAATACGTTATGGAGATGACAATTTGACAGAGTAACGAGAGAGAATGATCATTGAACTGAAAACTTACATTAATGAATAATTTACAGACTATATATAGGGGATGACCACATTCGTTAACTTAACAGTTAACGAATGTGTCATTCGTTACATTAAACCATACGAATGAACTCTTCATTCGTTAATACATTTAACATATAACGAATAGCCCTCATTCTTTATCTCATTCGTGAAACTGGGTTAACGAATGAGCTTACAATTAGACGAATGTGTTACATTCATTACAGGGTAACGAATGTAACATTACATTAGAGCGAATGGCTCATTTAGCCATATTTACATTAAGACCCCTATACTTTATACTAAATACATTAATTCCCTGATAAAGACTGAGACGTACAAAACGTGTATCAACAAACTCCCCCTCGTCTCTAGCTCTTTATCATACTTTAGCATTGAAACATCTTTGTCTTCCAATCAACGCAACTATGAATCTTGTATGTGTAGCAGACACAAACAACCCTCTGAAACTGCATTGCAAGATTATAATCCTTTACATTAGCGAATCTGATCTGACTTGTGAATAACGCGTCGTTGTCAGACTCAGATAGATTGACCAGCCACATCGGATCAATTACACGTAACGTCTTCGTACGTAAACCCTGGCCATAAACAATAACCGCTTCACCTGTATGATTATCATAATACCAATAATTAAATGAGGTGAAAAGACTCTGAGGGAATATCTTCATCGGAACCCTCTTCATTGTCTTCGGCGGTTTCACTATTAAAATTAACTTCCTCCATCCTGTGCGTGCATCTAACTCGTCAATATATTTGTGTTTCGGCACCTGAGGCTGGAAGAATTTGAAACCAAAGCGGGTTTCATGCAATAACTGCTTGTAGAACCAGCTAGCCCATTTATCGTTTCCACGATTAACAAACGGACGATTAGCTAAGGTTCGTACATCCCATCGAGGCATAGATAAAATATCGTGTGGGCGTTTGAAATAATAAATACCATGCTCCACGATATATACCTTAAGATCTGAATCGTACAGCCATGCCACCATATCAACTTAAACATCTTTAACAGGCTTATACTTCTTCATCTGGTATGCAGATTCTCGAGCTTTCTCAACTTTCACATCTCCTCGATCATAATATCTGAAAGTCTCGATCATCTTATTCATCTTTTCAACGTTATGCTCAAACATACCATCAAAAGCACGTTTCCTCTTCTTCTCTGTAGTGGACACATAGCTCGATTCAGCAGCTTTTAACTTAACTTTTTCTTCTTGTAATCGATGCTCTGCTGCATTGAAATGCTCAGTTGTAAACAACGGAATACCCGAGTCATTGTTATTATCTGTGTAAAACTCTGGATATTCTTCAGCAGTAACATCTTCCACTTCCGCTTCTTCAAAATCAGGTACGTTCCCGTGAGGAATACCTGTATCAGTACTATCTTCCATCTCCACATCCACATTTTTACCCAATTCCTCAATCTCATCATCATTTAGATCCAGAAGTAAGGCAATTTGTTCTTTTGTTAACGAATGATCAACAAATTCACCTTCTTCGATCTCATCAGCATTCACCATACTATAAACAATCCCATCCATTCCTACAAACAGAAGCATATTAGCCGGAATAACATCTATTGGCTTGGCTCTCGTGTAATCTTTATATGGAACAATCTGTAGATTACTCGCTTCTGATCCACCATCAACACCAGCATCAGTCTTATTACCCGTCGACGGTGTAGAACTTTCGCCCGGTTGCTGATCTACCCCACCCCCTGCACCATCCTGGTCATCTTCATTATTTTTCAACTTCTTCAATTCATCTTCTTTGCATGTCAGTTGAAGAATAATCTCCTCTTGTTTGTCTAACCTCTCCCCCTGAGCAGTAACAAGGGCTCAAAGTTCTTTATTATCACGCTGAGCTGTAAGAAGATGTCTCAGTAAGTTTCGTTGCGCTAGCTCATTTGTAGCTCGATCTGCTTGCATTTGTGTGTGTTGTAAATGCAACAGATTCATCATATGAAACCATTGAGCGTGAGGAGCCATAAGCTAAAAATTAGGATGTATTTGTTTCATAGGACCCTGAGGACGACTGAATGTCATAAAGGAATGCTCAGGCCTCGGCAACGGTATAGGTGTAACAGGAGTAACAGGTGTAGTTGGCTGCGGTGTAGGCATCTGTGCCAATACATTATGTAATATATCTCCAAACTGAATATCAGGCCTCATAGTAGTAAGAGTTGGAGGCATTGGAGACGTAGGCATTTGCACAGGTGTTGGAGAACGAGGAAAATCTGGTATAATATTAGGAGTAGGAGATCGTGGAATCTGTGTACCTGGAACTGGAGATGCAGTAGAAGAAATAATAGGAGTAGAAACAACAGTAGAAGGTACAAAAGGCTGGCTTGGTATCTCAATACCCGAACCCCTTCTAACTCTTTGTTTCTTGACTTTCTCCCCTTCTTCTGTCATTAGTTCTTAACCTTTACGCTTACGCTTCTGGTCATAATTTAACTCAGCTTGTAGTCTTGGACCACCATCACCACCATCATCTCCACCGTCATTACCATCACCATCTTCACGTTCTGTATCGGAATCGTCATGAATCCAACGATCATTAGATGGCGCGACATAATCAACATCTGCTAAATGACCAATCAAACGTTTGAACTTAGGTCGATATGCCAGACTCTGCCCTCTATAAGATCTCAACCGTCTCATAGTTTCTTTGTTCATGTGTTCAAGCTTCATAACATCAGCTTGATCTTTCTCCAAGTCTGGCACAAAGTCGTTGATCATCATTTGCAGAAAACGAGGATACATTAAGAATTTGTGTCTGCTGGTGATATTCTCCTTCAGATGATAGTAAACCAATTCAGAGAAATTGAATGGTTTATTCAGCACTAGGGCCACGAAAGCAGATTGTAACATCACCCTACACTCGTCGAAACCTCCTTTCCGACCACCCAGGCAATGTATAAGAACATGAAGCAGATACTTGTATTGTTCACACAAGTTCGCTTTGTTGTACATTGATTTACCTAAATCTCCATTATACTTTACTCGGCCGAATAATCCTCTTATCAACACTCGATCGAACTCACACCTATCATCAATAGTATCATGAAAACCCAGTGAGTCTCGAATAACTCCAACATCTATCACAACCCGCTTATTCTGAACAACTGCTTCAATCTGATTTTCTGCTTCATTAAAGCTGGCAGTATTCCAGAATTCCCTAATAATCTTCTGATATACAACTGTTCGGGTAGAGATGGCCTTGTAGATTCTCGAGCGGATATGAAAACGAATCATACCCCCATAGATAGGAGTATCTTCAAGTTCGGCTCTACAAATGCACATATGTTGTGACTTTTATTCCAAGACAGTGCCATATCTGTTTAGAACAAACATACATTAATAAAATATTTCAAAATAAACAAACTGTTTAACAAATGACAATCACATTTGTTAAAAACTGTAAACGAATGGGACATTCGTTAAACATGAAAAGGTTTATTCGTTATCTTTAACGAATTATCCTTAATCGTTAACCTATTCGTTACAAGTAACGAATCAAATATAACGAATCACTCTTAACAAATCCAATCTGATTTGTTATGACTTTAAACAATCCATTCGTTACTTTAATGAATCATACAGTCATTCGTTAACTGTCTTAACGAATCAAGCTACATTCGTTATAAAGATAACGAATCATGCTTCATTCGTTATAAAACTAACGAATCAGCTTAGAGTGTCTGTTTGACTAATATGAGAGTCAAAATACAAACAATTTTGACTAATATTAGTCAAAATCGTCGTGTTCATGTTAGAACCTGTTGAAATTCCAAACAATCTATACGATTAACCATTGAGTTTATGTTCGGAAACCAAATGCATGTAATCATCCATCAATTTATCAATACACAAGTAATCTCATATATGAATATCATCGATTTTAAGAATTCAATTAAGTTTCACGTATTTAATGAATCAGGTTAACACTTAAACCACCGATGAATCTTCATGAAACACATATAGTTATGATCGCCATTACCTGCTGATCACAAAGATAACAACCAATTAGGCAAATATGCAAGTAACAGATTTTGAGAAAATTTTAGCAGAGGTTTGTTAGAGAAGACAATGTAATAGGAATTAGGCGAATGAACCGTCATTCGTCTAACCTTGGGATTATATACAATAATTTCATGCGAATCAAGGTCATTCGTTCAAAATTTGAACTAACGAATGACCTCATTCGTTAACTGTTGAATCTCATTCGTTAAAAATTTTAACGAATCTTCTCTCATTCGTTAAATTGTTAACGAATAACTAAGTCATTCGTTAATCTTTAATGAATAATACATTAACCATTCTTATTCGTTAAGTGTTTAAACGAATGTCTTCCATTCGTTATGCACAACGGAAGCGAATGTCTTTATAACGAATGAGAAACTCATTCATTATGTTTAAATAACGAAAGGCTATACATTCGTTAAACTTTTTAACGAATCACCATATTCCCTAGCGAATGAGACAAAATTCTCATTTTAAGGAATTAAATAATCAATTAAATCCAAGTTAGGTTTTAATTTCATACATTAAAATACCCGATCACCGTGGATCGGTAATACTTAACTTAAACGGATTTTTACATTAAAATCATCAATTGTTACCAATTGAAAATACGTTAAGCACGATTTAACTTAAACTTTTGTTCCGGGGTTTAACTCTTTTTCCTTTTCTCAATGATTAATTCGCTAGCTTGGCAAATCGAAACTAAAGAAGAAGAGAAAAAAATATATATATAAAAAGAATATAAAATCTTTTTGTATATTTAGAAAATTTTCAAATAGAAGAAAATGAAAAGCAGTACATATTTTTGTGAGTTGAGCAAGGAATCATATTGACTAATAACATCCTAGACTACACTTCAATTTTGACATTATTATGCACGTAACCCAAAGATGATTGCAGATATAATTGTCCACTTTAAACTTTAGACAGATCCGTTTGTAACTGTACGATACATTTTAAGGTTCAATTAAGCACAAATATTATGTGGAACCCACCTGTCAGACACAGTTTCATATCTCTTATACATTGAATTTCACATGTACGTTTTTCTTCTTTGAATTGATTAGCTGTGACTCATACAAAAATAACAAAAAGAAAATAAAGCAGAAAGTTAAAATTTTCCCTTAAGATCGGTATTACTACACGCAGATAAGGTTCCATTTTAACAAAAATAAAAAGATAACAAATAAGCAGAAGTTGCATAAAATCTTAACTCTCAATTCGGATAATCCCGTATTATCGCGCGGAGAAAGTCCAAGATTTTATACGAAACACCAAGAAAATAAAGCAGAATATCCAAATCTTAACCCTCAGGTCGGATAATCTTATCGCGCAGGAGAGAATCCAATATTTGAATAAAAATAAAGAAAAAATAAAGTTGAATTTCTTTGCAAAATTAAAAATAAAATAAAGCAGAATTTTCTTCAAAAATGAACGCATGCACACACAACAATCTTAAAATCTTTTGATACTTAATACAGATATTAACTATGCATCAAGATGTAACACCACTAGATTTGGCAAGCATTTAGGTTTATATCTTTTCAGCACTTATGCGATATGTTAAGCCTATCATACACATCATGCAATTGATCTTATGACACTTTTTAGTCTAGTTTATTCATGTGTTAGGTCCGCTAAGTCAATGTACTATCATTTTCCCTTTTTGCTTCAAAATTCAATTTTGAGGAGCATTTTTCAATGTTTTTGGATTTTTCAATATTTGAATGTTTTTGGATTTTATAGAATTTTTTTGTACAAACGAAACCACACTATTTTTGTATTTTTCTATTTTCTCCCCCTAAAAACAATAAAAAATGAAATAACAAACAAAAAAAAATGATCTAACTAAGCTTTTGAATTTCTGTGAAAGATTTTAAACCATTTATACCAAGCAAGTATTGAAAACGCGTTTTGTCAAAAACTTTAGTATAAAGGTCAGCCTTTTGAAAATCCGTATGAATTTTATCAATTGATATTAATTTCTTTTCATAACAATCACGAATAAAGTGATAACGGATTTCAGTATGTTTTGTTTTTGAATGTTGAACCGGATTTTTGGTGATAGAAATTGCAGCAGAATTATCAATAAAAATAGGAGTAGTAAGAAACTTCAAATCGTAATCCCGCAAATGTTGCTAGATCCAGAGAA
Source organism: Bidens hawaiensis (assembly GCF_021521415.1). Lineage (NCBI taxonomy): Eukaryota > Viridiplantae > Streptophyta > Magnoliopsida > Asterales > Asteraceae > Bidens > Bidens hawaiensis. Next base: position 96,652 of record NW_027496965.1, on the reverse strand, counting down.
CCTGTGAACAGCAACTCGAGGCCGCCACATACTCCGCTTCGGCTGTTGAAGTTGAGACCGTTGTCTGCTTCTTGCACTGCCAGGAAACAAGCCGGTTTCCTAAGAATTGACATCCCGCCGTTGTCGATTTGAAATTGATCTTGCAACCTCCATAGTCCGAGTCAGTAAAGGCGGTGAGATCAAAGTTGTCGTCTTTGAGGTACCATAACCCGATGTCTGGAGTTCCCCGCAGATAATGTAAGATACGCCTTACTGCTGCCAAGTGAGTCACTCGGGGACTCGATTGATACCTAGCACACAAACAGACAACAAACATAATGTCCGGTCGAGAAGCAGTCAAATACATGAGTGATCCAATCATAGCTCGATATAGGGTCGGATCTACAGTATCCTCCAATTCATCTGGTGATAAATTGTGACCCACGGGAAGAGGAGTAGAGGGAATTTTGCCATTGGATATCTTGAATCGTCTCAAGACATCGTTCACATATTTTGTCTGATGGATAAAGATCCCGGCGTCAGACTGGTGAACTTGCAAACCCAGAAAGAAACTCATTTCTCCCATCGAACTCATATTTTGTCTGATACCACTTGAAGGAACCTGGATACGGATATAGATCTTGATAACAACGATATACATGTTGATTTTTATACGATTAAGCTGGAATACGTTATGGAGATGACAATTTGACAGAGTAACGAGAGAGAATGATCACTGAACTGAAAACTTACATTAATGAATAATTTACAGACTATATATAGGGGATGACCACATTCGTTAACTTAACAGTTAACGAATGTGTCATTCGTTACATTAAACCATACGAATGAACTCTTCATTCGTTAATACATTTAACATATAACGAATAGCCCTCATTCGTTATCTCATTCGTGAAACTGGGTTAACGAATGAGCTTACAATTAGACAAATGCGTTACATTCGTTACAGGGTAATGAATGTAACATTACATTAGAGCGAATGGCTCATTCCCCTATACTTTATACTAAATACATTAATGCCCTGATAAAGACTGAGACGTACAAAACGTGTATCAACAGAGGTGCCCGATTTCAAGACTTGATTCTGAAAGAGGGGGAGGAGATCAAAGGATTATTTGATGAATCTGAAAGGAAGCATGGACCTAAACCCTCCTGAACAAGGTCTGGTGGACTTGTTATTAGAAGTGAAGTGGAAAGGCAGTCTGTACAACATAGAAATTTGAATTTGTCCACTCATTTGTATTTTGATGCAAGATCAAGAACCTTAAGGGTAATCACAGAAGATGGATCAGAGACAAGTATCATATTCAGAATTTTTCAAGAGAACAACTAGAAAAGATGTCACAGCTAGATTTACATGACAATCAATACAGAAGCAGAAAGGCTGGCTAACAAAGGAATGATCTATCTAGATACCTCAAAGAACAAGCTGACAAAGGATTCCCACTGCTTGATCAGAAAAGAAAAGAATCATACATAGCAGCTGAAAGGGAGAGAAGAAAGAAAAGAATAAGTGAAGTTAGATTGTCAGAACTTTCACTTTGGGAATCCAAGAAAAGGAAATCACAGAGAACCAGTGGCTCTAGCTCAATCAAAAGAACTTTAAGGGAGAGCCTGGCCATGAGAAGGGAGATGGAAGTGCCTAACTTGCAAATGCAACAAGATGGGAGAATTGCTCATCTTACATATAATAGACAAAGTGATTCTGTGTCCGTAAGAAACTCCAAAGGAAGGAAAATAGCAATTATTGAGCATGATGGTGAATTGGAATACATACACATCTAGGATCTCCAAGACATAATTGACATAAATGTACCTTTAGATTCTGTGGATGCTGTAGAATTAGACATGTTTCAACAATGAGCTGCTGCGGTAAAACATGAGAAGATGATCGAAGTTGAAAGGAGACAGTGAATGGGAAAAGCAAGGATGGGAAGCCTAAAGATGATCTAATGAATCCTTGTTTATATTTTTGTTTTGTGTATTTTATTTTTGATATGTAATTTGATATGACATGCAATTTTGATGTGTAATGCCCAAGAGGCAGAATTTGATTATGTAATGTAATGTAATGACTATTTCTTGAATTGACTATGTTAAGATATTGACACATTTGTAACTTAATGTAGGTATGTTTTGGTGGATCTGAGCTTGTTCCAATCTAGGGGGAGATTGTTGAGTTGAAATTTTAAAAGGAAGATTGGAATCTTCTTAACCTCCTCAAAGAAATGGATAAGTATGGACTTCGAGCAAGCTTGGACGTTCGAGCATGGTCTTACTACCTCGAGCATGGTCTTACTACCTCGAGTATGATGTCTTATGCTTATAAGAGTATCTTCTAGAATTTCTTCTAAGTGTTGAAGGTTTTGAGCAAGCTACACTTTATCAAGAAAGGATGTTCTTCTTCGAGTATGGATTGCCAATCAAGCAAACAACTTGATCTATCCAGCTTAAACCAAGTGATCCTAGCACATTGGTGGGTCGAGCATGGATACAATGAAGAAATATCTCAAATGTTCTAAGTATAACCTTCGAGCATGGTTTAATCTTGAGAAAGCTTCTCACCCGAGTATGATGAAGATTTTTCATAATAAGTCACATGGCAGGATTGAAGAGATTAAGAAGAACATGCTTGCTCGTGGGACTTATTCGAGCAAAGCAAGGATATGTTATGAAGATTGAAGTTTGTTGGAGGAGAATGTTTTCTATTGAAAACATTCTAAGTAAAGTATGCTCGAAGACTTGTATGATTTTTGATCACACTCGGTGTTCTGATATTCCCATAGGTTCGTTAATCATGAACACGTCGGTTCTTATCAGGATATAATTTGTTTAATTTCAAATTAGCACAATTATTATCCGTTAATCATTAAATTATGAAAATTTTGTCATTTATCAATTAAAATATGTATATTTTTCAAAAAATATTTTTGAAACTATTTACTGATTTATTAATTTATAAAAAATCATTTTATCTTCTATATTTAGCACGAAAATCGTCCGTTTATACCAAACGATTTCCGAAAAATCCACCAAAATTTTTGAGTGACCAGAATACATCCCAAAACAACCTAGAAAAATTCCAAACACTAACAAATTGGTCACATATTCTTTTCGAGCCACCACTACGAAAACTCAATTAAGCGTGAATGCACAAAACATATTTAGGCTTTTCTAAATGACCCCAAATTTCATATGTAATCATAATATACCAAATCTGAGCTCTCCACAAAATTTCATAATTTTCAAGCAATGTATCTATTTTTCCCGAATAAACGCCCCAATTTGGTAATAAATTCGCCAAATATTCTCGGATGGTCAAAAAATTACCAAATTTGAACAGAGACTCAATGATATGGTTCCTGATGTTCCTGAAAAATTTCATGACCTTAAAATATGCACATAACAATCGAATCCTAAACAGACCGTAATCGAGCAGTTCGACATTACCTTTGCGTTTTCGCTCGTTTTTGGTCTCTTATTCCAATTTAAGGGTTTGTGTGCTTCTTTGTAAGCTAGGTATAGGTTCTATATCACAAAAAAAGAAAGTTTTATCAACATGGCAGCCTCTTAACTTAGGGTTTCGGCTAGGGTATTAATCCAAACTTTTGAACCGTAAAAACGCCGTTTAAACCCTCTAATCCGTGTTTGTGGCTAAAAAAACTATCAAACCAGGTTACTAACCATGTGTATAATCAAAACATATTTTTGGACCATTTTTAGGATTTTTGCATGGTTAGGAATGATTTCTGGCAATTAAACTATGTTTATATGGTATTAACTGTGATTATTAAGTTGAAAACATGATTTAAAAGCCAAATTACCTAGGTTTTGAAGGAAACTGGTAGAACAGCCCTTGCAGCTGCTTTGGAGTTAAGGTTTTGTGAAAATGATGTTTGTTAGAAGCTTAAACATAAAGTTATTCAAAAAAAGGATGGGTACTTCTTGCGGCCGCAACTCACATGGCCCCCACGTTGGGCCCATTTTGGTCCAAACATCTCAATTTACAAGCCCATACATGAAATGCCGAGTCCAAATTTATTTCGGGTTCGGTTTTTGGCGCAATAAATTTATCGGGTACGACAAACAGTGTGAAGACGAGTTTTTTTCGGCTATTTTTGTACAAAATTATAAAAACATACTATACATTTGTAAAAATCAAAAATATTTTCACAGATCGCTTAAAATATTCCCACTAAGTGTTTTGTAAATCTTTTTCGGCTTAACGGATTATAAAATGCTTGTTTTGTAACTCTCTTTCGTGTTTAAACCCATAGCAGGTAGTTAAACGAGCCTGCTTTCGTTTAACTGGTTTGCAATCATACTAATGCTATGATTGTTGACGAGAACTGAACTTCTTGGTTGTTGACGGTTGCTCGCATAACCGGGGGCTCAACACGGCAATCGTATTCCACCGCCTGCCAGAAATCCTCGATATTGGGTAAGGATATCGGCAGAGTCGTCGTGATTGCGTGGAATATCCTCGAGCGAATGAGGAATGTGATGATCTCACGGTAGTCTTCAACTCTGCTCGCTTCCGGGTCTAAGGTAATGTACATATTGTGACCCGGAAAAAATTGCCTCTGGTTATCTCCGTCATCGCCTCCAGCACCTCCAGCACCTGCTACTGCAGCCATATCTGCAACAAACGAACCAAGTTAGATACACGTTAAGGTTTAACACATGTTCGCTTATTACCATGAGCGAAGTTGTGATAACTTCTGTATAGGCGAAGTTAATGTTGGGGCGAACTTGGGCATAACTTCGCTTCAACGTTAAGTTCGCCTTACCACAACATCGCCTCAGGCGAAGTTAATGACAACATCGCCTCAGGCGAAGATAAGCATCAGGCGAAGTTACGGATAACTTCGCCGAAACCCTAAGTTCGCCTGAATATGAATCGGCGACAGATAGATTGATTCAAACTCGAAAATCTGAGGTTTTCTGGGTATTTTGACGATTTAGGACTCTTAAACTCAAGCTTTTAAGGATATGTTGACGATCAGTTTGGTTATTAACACGTAACAACAAGATTTGAAAGTCCGATTTGAAGGTCCGACGGTTCGAGGTTCATAATCGGGTCGAAACGACCACTGATTATCATTGAAGAACAATGATTATACAATGTAATGGCATCACGAACCTTGAAACGTAACGGAAACTGGGAAAAAGAACAAGTAATCGGAATAACGACAAGTTCGCCGGATAATCAAACGATAAGTTCGCCGAGAAATATTCAATAAGTTCGCTGAGATTAGAAATTATGAACACTGTTGACCTTAAGAATTCTTTATATAGGGGCGGAGTTAAACAGGCGAAGTTACGGTTAACTTCTCCTAGGCGAAGTTATTCACAAGTTCGCCTGTTTAACAACATCGCCTATATTTACAAGATCAACCCTTATAATTCAAAAATTTTGCAATTAAGTTCTAAAACTTCCCTTTAAGAATTTAAATGACACTATCAAGTCCAAGTAACCAGATACAAAATTATAAAACTACCTAAGTACAAGAAACTTTTAAAAAATAAAGTATAAGGGATCAAATTTCAGTCTCGATAGGGACTACTACGTTTTAGAAAAGATCCGAACAGGAATCATACTAATTACGTGATTGTCACATAGATCCGTGTTTAGCTGTATTATGACATAAAGAAACATGTTATAAGCAGGTAAATAACTTAAGATGGTTTTCATCGTTTCTGTGATACGAGTTAAGTTCAATTAAACTCAAAAATTAAGTGGGCAACAACTCAGAGATTATGATGCCTCCTATCTATTCTCAAAGCATATTTGGCTTTCCCCAAGTCACCCCGAATTGACCTCGACCCTTAGTGTCTGATTAAGTTTGTAATTACTCTTCATATCCTTCCCTTTCTCTTTCTTACTCCATGATTAAGAAGTCTTGATATGTTGAACTCTAGAATGTTTCAATAACTCATAAGTTTTTTTTTTTTTTTTTTTTTTTTTATGATAAACATTTACATAGACTTCAGAGTAGTAACCAACTGCAAGTCCCGAATCTGGATCACTGCAGTTTCTTGAAACGCTATCTTCACGGGAATCAGAACACTTACGGGCTCGTGTATGACTGGGTAATCGCTTTTCTGCCTATCATTCGGAAAGATATATATGAAGACATGCAAAACTCGTAAGGAGTTTCCACGTAAAATCAAGTAGTTTTAGTTTGTATCACATCTACTTTTACGCACCATAAAAAGTTACCATGACATACAATGACTGTCCTAAAGCCTTTTAAGCCTAATAACTTCACTAGTTAAGCACACAGAATCAGTATATCTATCATTTTCCAAGGTTGGATCAATTTTCTGTTAAACATAGCTAACGAACTTCTTACGAAGTAGTAGACTTGAAAATTAATTTCATTTCCCTTAAAATTTTTTTTAACATTAATCGCCCCGACCAAAACAAAGTCTTCAGGTAAACGGCTATCCCGAAGATCCAATGGATCAGCTGGACCGACCACATACTAGTATGTGTCCTTCTAACTAATTAATATGATCGACTAATTTTAAGCGAAAGAATGAAAACTCATCATAAACCGCCCCGGTCACTTTCAGTCATCTGGTTAATGGCTATCCTCAAAATCTACAAGTAGAAAATGAGGACCAAAACATATCCGAAGACAAGTCCTTCAAACTGAGGTAACCGACATATTTTAAGCGATAGTGACGTTTTTTTTTTTTTTTAAATATAACATGAAAAGCATGGTTACTCGGGATTGATCATCCCATTCAGCTCGATAAGGTTTTGAAATCTTGTTTTGTCAAACGCTTTAGTATAAAGATCAGCGAAATTATCAAGCGTATCCACCTTTTCAAGCACAATCAGTTTCTTCTCAGCACAATCCCGTATAAAATGATGACGTATGTCAATATGTTTAGTTTTACTGTGCTTCACAGGATTGTTAGTTACTGAGATAGCAGCTGTGTTATCAATGCAAATAGGTGTAAGTAAGAAATTCAGACCATAGTCGCGCAACTGTTGTTGAATCCAAAGAACCTGGGAGCAGCAGTTAGATGCTGCCATGTATTCTGCTTCACAGGTTGAAATTGCGACCGAAGTCTGTTTCTTGCATTGCCACGACACCAATCTGCCACCAAGAAACTGACATCCTCCAGTTGTTGACTTCCGACTCTGATTGCACCCTCCATAATCAGAATCTGTGTAAGCGACTAGCTCCAAGTCTCCTCCTCTCGGGTACCACAACCCCAGCTTCGGTTTGCCCTTGAGATACCGCAAGATCCTCTTCACACCCTTCATGTGAGATTCCTTTGGGTTTGCCTGAAAACGAGCACAAAGACAAACAGCAAACATTATATCAGGCCTAGAAGCAGTTAAGTACATTAAAGAACCTATAATAGCCCGATACTGAGTTGGGTCCACATCTGCATCACCGTCTGACTCAGCACCCAATTTGCGATTGACGCAGATTGGAGTGTCGAATGGAGTGCTGTCCTCCATCTTGAAGCGTTTGAGCACATCATGGACATACTTGGTCTGATGAATGAACATCCCATCCTTCTTCTGATCAACCTGCAATCCTAAAAAGAAAGTTAGTTCACCCATAGCACTCATTTCAAACCTCTTTTTCATGACGGCCTCAAAATCTTGACACATGGAGACTCTTGATGCAGCAAAGATGATGTCATCCACGTAGACTTGCACTAGCAGGAAGTCGCTTCCATCTCTCTTGAAGAACAACGTGCTATCTATCTTCCCTCTTTCAAACCCATTTTCAAGCAAGTAATCTGATAAAGTTGAATACCAGGCATGAGGTGCCTGATGTAGTCCATACAATGCCTTTCTTAACTTGTACACGTGATCAGGAAAGTCTGGGTCAGGAAAACCCGGAGGTTGCTCAACATACACTACCTCATCAACTTTCCCATTCAGAAACGCACTCTTCACATCCAACTGAAATACCTTCATCTTCTTATAAGCAGCGAACGCCAAAAACAATCTAATGGCTTCCAACCTTGCGACAGGAGCGAACACTTCATTATAATCAATCCCCTCTTGTTGATTAAAACCTTTAACGACTAGCCTCGCCTTGTTTCTTATGATAATCCCTTTCTCATCTCTCTTGCACTTAAACACCCATTTTGTGCCTGTCGCATGCACATGCTTCGGTTTTTCAACCAAAGTCCAAACTTCCATTTTCTTGAATTGAGCCAACTCTTCTTGCATAGCTTCGACCCACGAGCTGTCCTTGAGAGCCATTTGATAATTCTTCGGTTCAATCTGGCTGATAAAGCAGGTGTACAAGCATTCGATGATTATCCCTGTCTCCTTGATGCTTGTGTAAACACAGGTGTGCTCATTCAAGCTACGTCTTGTTTGTACACCGGAGGACACATCACCAATCACATTCTCCAAAGGGTGATCTTTATGAATTTTCGTGGTCGGAACAGAACCGACATGCAAATTGTCTTCCAAGTTAGAAGAGAGCTCGTCAATGGTTGTTTCATGCTGAGAGTGAAATGGATTGAAAAATTCTTCTTCAGTCGAGGTAGCAGGGGTATCGACAGCATTTGATGAGGAAGGTTGACATTTATCGATCAGCTGTCTTTGCAATAGGTTTTCTTCCTCATCAAGGATCATCTTCGTAGCAACTCTCTCTTCTTCTTCAGCAATATCCAAATACGGTATGTTAAAAGACTTAAAAAGTTTAACATAGTCGAAAAACTCAGCAGGTCCGTTGCTTGGTTTTGGCGGTTGGTAACTTGTGATATCGGTGTTACACACCACCTCAACCTTGCTGGTCGATGTATTGAAGACACGTCTGTTGGGAGTCCCAACAACATAACCGACTAAGATTCCTTCATCGGCTACTTCACCAAATTTAGAATTTGTCTTCAAAATCGAACAAGGGGACCCGAATGGTTCAAGACCACTCAAGTTGGGCTTTCTCCCATGCATAAGCTCATAACACGTTTTACCAAGTCTTTTAACAGTTAAGACTCTATTCAGAACATAACAGGCTGTAGCAACAGCTTCAGCCCAAAACACCACAGGAAGCTTCGAATCAGCCAGCATAGTTCTGGCTCCTTCAATTAATGTTCTATTCTTCCTTTCAGCCACTCCATTCTGTTGCGGTGTATACGGAGCACTGTATTGGTGTTCAATCCCTCTCTGAAGGCAGAAGATCTCCATCTCAAAATTCTTGAACTCCGTTCCATTGTCACTCCTGATGAACTTAACCCTTTTATCCATAACGTTCTCAACTTTAGTAATCAAATTCTTCACCATCTGAGCCGTTTCGTCTTTTGATTTCAGGAAATACACCCACGAATATCGTGAGTAGTCATCTGTGATCACCAAGCAATAAGAAGTTCCTCGTAGACTTTTTGCATTCACGGGACCGAAGAGATCCATGTGAAGCAACTCCAGAGTACTGGCAATTGAATTGACTTTCTTGGTGAGATGGGATTTCTTGTGCTGCTTTCCCTTCTTGCACGCTATACATTTATCTTCAAAATTGAAATTCTTCAAGGGAACGCCCAGCACAAGTCCATTCCTGACAATGTGGTTCATCTTCCGAAGATGAATGTGCCCCATTCTCCTATGCCACAATACGGACTCTGATTCACTCGCTTTTGTCATAAGGCATGATTCTGCCGTGGCCATTTCAGTTGATCTCATATCCATAATATATGTTTTTCTTTCACGTGGAGCCTTCATCACAATCCACTCCTCTGGTATCTGAAAACCAGGTTTCAACACAATCGCCTCATTCTTTGTAAAATGAACGGTGTACTCCTTATCACAGATCTGCGACACACTCAGCAGATTGTGCTTCAATTCTTCTACAAAGTTAACCTTCTCCAAAGTCATCTTTCCGTTTGACACCGTTCCCATTCCAGTAATCTTGCCACCACTTTCACCGGCAAAGCTCACTCTCCCTCCTTGAACAGGTTTCAAATCGTGTAACAAGTATTTGTTACCCGTCATGTGCCGGGAACAGCCGCTATCTACAACCCAAAGATTGTTGGCAGCCCTGTTCAACTGTTCCTGCACAATAAAGCAAAAGATTAGAATTTAGGGACCCAAGACCAATTGGTCTTGGATCTATACATCCCAGACTTTGGCTTTCCAAAGTTAGTATCTCGAAAATTCCTGTAAGTCCTATTAGGAAACCTCCTTGAAGATTGATTGTGAGGCCTACCAAACCTTTGTGAATTGAAAGAATTATAACTTGTGGTTTGGTTATTAGCAGTGTAAAACTGAGATTTGTTTCTATGAAAACCTGAATTAGTCACATTTTTGAATTTTAAGTGGTTTTCATTTTTAGCAGCATGATAATTACTATTAGGTTTATTCTCAGCTTTAGTAGGCCTTACACCTCTGAATCGCTGCTTCAGAGGGCAATTTGCAACTAGATGTCCTAATTGATTACATCTAAAACAACACCTATGCTCAACTTTTTTATCAACCGGTGTTTTAGATGTCGAGGCTTTAATACCGCCCGTTCGTCTCACATATGGTGGGACGTACGGGTTTAGTGGAGTACTCTTTTTATTCGTCTTATCTTTCTCTCCACCATTGGGTAATATCACCTCCTCTTTTGCCTTACCAGACTCGGATGACTTATCCGAATCTGATGAGACTGGACTTGGATCAGAAATTTTAACACTTGAAACAGGCGAACTTGTTTCGCCTCCACTAACATTTGGTTCTTTACAAGTTACTTTAACTGGTACTGTCTGAGCAACCTCAAAATCAACAGATTTCTGAACACTAGGGTTAAAAGTGTAATTGTGATTATAAGGTGGTGGAACCTCATGATAACCGATTCCTCCTCTCTTAGCAGAGGAACCTTGATCACTAACAAGGTGATCAAGAATAGCAGAAGAATTTCTGAACTGCTCTAGTTTTCTATTCAGTTCAACCACTTTTACCTGGTGATCAGCAATCTGTTTTTCTCTATCAGCAATTAGTTTGGTTTTTTCTTCCAAAACTTCATAACTTAAATCTATCACTTCAATTTTTTCAGCAAGTTTTGTTTTTAAACTTTTAACATCTTTTTCACAAGCTTTTATTTTGACTTTATAGCTATTTTCTCTTGCTTTTGTAAAATGATGATCTTCTTTTAAGGTTTTAAATTCAGCATCCAACCTAACATACTGATCGGTTATAGTTGCTAATTGCTCAGACAAGTTTTCACATTTAGAGCATGTAAGTTTAGAACATACCTCGGAGAGCTGGTCATTAACGTCTGCCATAAGAGCGTTTTCCTCTCCGGTAACCTTCTCACTTTCTTCAGTTTCTACCTTTGCCAAATTTGCCTGCTCAAAAGTTTCTTTAGAAAGCAGGTTCCAGTTGTATTCACCATCTTCTTTGGACATCATGGCACTATAATCTTTTCTACCCTCACTTTGCTGTGGAGACCTACCCTGACTTCGTTCCACACGCTCATTCCTGCATTCTTTTGCAAAGTGACCGTTTTGCTGACAATTGTAGCATCTCACCTTCGTCTTGTCAAACCCTGGCTTTCCACCGACAAACTTTCTTCCGGTCTTCCTCATAAACCGCTTCACTCTTCTTACGATCATGGCCATCTGCCATTGCAGATCCATTTCCTCCAGATCATCAGCATCAATCTGGTCATAATCTTCATCCAACATAGCTGGATCAACAACCTTCCCTTGAATGTAGTTCTCATAGAAAGCAATAAAAGAAGCATAGAGACCAAACTGCTCTTCAGCAGACTTGACACTCATAGGCATCTTGGAGTAGTTGTTGCTGGGAATACTTGGAGAGCAACTACTCTTGCTTACCTGGGGTTGAGAACCACTCGATCCAGCTGCTACATAGCAAACATCCCCATTTGTGTTAACTGACACGTGCCCCTCATGTGATGAGTTGGGGCCCGACTCTCCCTTTGTGTAGTAGGCAGCAGATTCAGTCTTCGATCCTGAGCTAGTGTTGACTTTAGCTCCATACATACCTGGATCTTGAACCTGATCCATAGGTGTCTCTTTTCTGACCATGTTAAGCTCAAAGGTTCTGAGCTTGTTGACTGCCGTTTCAAGATCATATGTGGGAAAGTCCTTGTCTTCTCTCATCAGCACAGTGTACATCTCCTATTTTGGTGGGAGAGCATCTAGAAGCTTCTCAACTATTTCTTCTTCTCGGTAGGAAATTGAATAGTTGCTCAATTCAGTCATCAGATGGTAATATCGAGTGATAATATCATCTAAGGATTCATTCTTCAGATACTTGAAGACTGAGAACTGGGTTTTGAGCAATTTTATCTTTGAAGCACGGATTCCTACATTCCCTTCAAATCTGTTCTCAAGAGCTTCCCAAAGCTCTCTTGCTGACGTATACTTTCTGAACGTATGAAGGATCTATTGAGGAAGAGCCATAGTAATAGCAGCATGAGCCTTGCTCTCGGCCTCATACATCTTTTTCTCTTCTTCTTCCATTTTACTATACTTTTTAATTTGATCACGACCTTCATACTCCATAACTGGTGGAATATAACCATCCTGATGCATACCCACATCTTCGCATCCTGGTATTTGACGTATTGTATGAACCGATCCTTCCATGCAACGAAATCGGTTCCCTTCAGCAATCTTGGGGCCTTGGTAGCTGACCCTGCTTCAACTTCCATCTTCACTAACTCAGAGATGTTGATCGACGACATCTTTCCCGAAAAGTAAGAAACCTGAAAAATTAAGAAATTTTTTTTTTATATTAAAGTACTGTAGGCGAAGTTATGGATAACTTCGCTTGAAGTAGGCGAAGTTGTAGAGAACTTCGCTGAAGAACTTCGCTGATAACACTGCTGATTAACTTCGCTGATTCTTAACTTCGCTTGAGGTAAGCGAACTTAAGAGGTAGGCGAAGTTGTAGAGAACTTCGCTTGAGTTAGGCGAACTTGAGAAGGTAGGCGAAATTGTGGATAACTTCGCTTAACCTTATATCTTCGCCGAAACCCTACGCACAGTGACGGCAACTTCGCCTGATGAACACGGAAGATTTGCAGATCTGTAAATCGGATTTTAACGAGGTTTTTGACGGTGTAAAGGCTTGAACACGATGGTAGGAGGTAAGAATGATCAAAAACACAGAAAACACGTCCCGCGAATAGTTGAAACGGGACGATTTCTACACCCGCGTGAATATCCCGAACCACACAATCGAGCAAATGCTCTGATACCAATTGTAGGTTCCCTTGACGGATCACACGAGATATCTCGGTCTACTCAGGTGCGGAATCCCTGCGTAGATCGTTACGAGCGTAGAAAGCAAATCAAACAAACACACACGAATAAACCGAAACACGTTATATATTAATAACTGAACTCACGTGATATGAATCACTGATACAGACTCTCGTCCTCACGTTACAATGAACTCAAACCAGCTTAGATCAACTCGATGAACAACCTCAACACTAAGCCGTAACCTAGTATAAATACATGACAACTTCGCCTGATATGTTCAGGCGAAGTTGTCCATAACTTCGCTTGTTCAACAAGTTCGCCTAGGCGAACTTGTTAACAACTTCGCTTAAACAAAAACATAAATAACATTACAGACTCGATTACAGACACTAGACTATGAACTACTGACATTTATGCACCAACAAAAAGGCCTGTTGAATATACCGGCGGAATCAGGATATCCAACGTGTGGAACGAAGGAGTGAAAATAGCAAACACAAAACAACAATAGATAATCAATAAAAGCACATTCAAAGACAAAGATTCACTGTATTAAATGAGTCATTAATGAAATAGTGAAAGGAATGTGTAGGGTTTTGTGTATGACGGCAGCGGTGGTGGCTGTACGAGGAAACAAATAGAATATTCCTTTATAATGTTTCTCGTATTCCGTGTATGCCAACCTTTCTAAATCCGTGCCCTAAATGGAAACCTAGGACCCCTATTTATAGACCCTGACATTCCTTCTAGAAGTTCCTAATCATTACATAATGAAATACAGAATAATACAAGTGTTGAGTCTTCGAGCAAGGAACAGTCTTGCTCGAGTAAAACTCACTATGCTAGGTATGCTCGATGAATGTCCTCGAGCATACTTTACTTAGAATATCTTCAGTGAAGATATTCCCTTCCAGCAAGCTTCATTCTTCTTGACTAATCCATGCTTTGCTTGAACTAGTCCATCGAGCAAGCTCATTCTTCTTGATGTCTTCAGTCTTCTTATTCAGCAATCTTTAGCATGCTCGGATGTAAATCTTGCTCAGGGAACTGAACTGTGCTCGAAGTCCTTGCTTTGATCACGTGACATCTTCTTATTGCATCCATGGTTGTCCCCATTTGCTCGATCATCCTGTGCTCGTAACACTTGGTTAAAACTTGTATGATCAAGCTGTTTGCTCGATCGGCAATCCATGCTCGATAAAAGAACACTCTTGCTCGATGAAGTGTAGCTTGCTCGATGCCTTAACACTTAGAAGAATTAGCCATTTAAGGTTCTGAAGACCTTGCTGGAAGTAGTAAAACCATGCTCGATCGTCTAGGCTTGCTCGAAGTCCATGCTTAGCCGTTTTCTGAGGAGGTTGAGAAGATTCCAATCTTCCTATTAAAAATCCAACTAAAAAATCTCCCCCTAGATTGGAACAAGCTCAGATGCACCAAAACATACATGCATAGGGTTACACATGTATCAGACATCAAGCATATATCATTTTAGAACATGTCATTTCATTACATAAATAGGAATTCTGCCTCTTGGGCATTACACATCAAAATTTATACATTAATTACAAAATAACAAAATTACAAAGATAAACAGAAACAAAAACAATCATCGTTGAGCTCCTTTATGCTATCTCCTCCTCCCGCTCCTTGTATCAGATCTTTCTTTCATTCTTTTTACAAGGGCTGCCTTTTGTTTAATCATTTCGAGTTCCACAGCATCAAAGGAGTCATAAGGAAATTTGGCATCAATCAAGTCTTGAAGGTCCTGAGGATGTATAAATTTAAGATCTTCATCATGTCTTATCACTGCAATGGGTATGCCAGACTCATTTCTCAATGAAATTGAATCATTGTGCTGATTGTAAGTTATGTACGTGATTCTCCCAAATTGTTGCACCAATGAGTTTGGTTCTTGAGTCATTTCTCTCATAGCTAAGCACTCTTTTAAAGTCTTCCTTTTATCATGTGAGCTGCTTGCTTGAGACTTTCTTTTCTTTATCTCAAAGAGGGAGAGTTCTGAGATATGCACTTCATTAATCCTTTTGTTTCTTTTCTCCCTCTCTGCCTGGCTTCGTATCTCTCTTCTCTTCTGTTGCAAGAATGGGAATCCCCTTTCTGCTTGTTCTTTTATAAATTTTGAGAGATCATTTCTTGGTTGACTAGATGGTTGACTTCTGATTTGATTGTCATGTAGTGTCAATTCAGCCATCTTTGTTAATTGTTCTCTTGTAAAATTTGTCAAGTCATCTCTATAATATGATGAAAGTTTCCTCCTGATCTTCTATTAAAACTCTCAAGGTCTTTGACCTTTTATCAAAGAAGAGATGTGTGGGCAGATTCAAATTTCTTGGTTGCTCGTGCCTCACACTCTCAGATCTTAATTGCGCTCTGCTAGTGCTTCCTTGTTGAGTTTTCTTTACTTTATCCAGCCCCTCTTCCTCATACCATATTTTCAAAGTTTCATCTGTTTGTACAACTAGCCTTGACATTTTTGCTCCCTTTTTGTGTAGAGCACTCATCATTTCTACTCGAACTTCTTCTTCGGCTCTCTTCTTTGCTTCCTGCAATTTTCTTTGAGTTTCAAGATACAGTTTCTGCTCTCTATTGTATATCTCCATTAATTTCTCATGAGGCATGTTTTGAAACTGTTCTTCCGTCATTCCTTTCTCCATGACAATCTTCTTTAACATATCTACCCCTGAGGGTCTTTAAACCATCTTTTCACTTCTTCTTCTTTCCTTTTGGCGTCATCTCTTTCCCTTTGCAGTCTCATCCTCAACTCCTGTTCTCTCTCATATTTTTCTCGACTCTTCTGATCTTTGTGAGAGGCTTTTACAAGTTGAATTTTTCTTTTTAATTCTTCAGGAGAGAAATTTATCAAGAAATTATAGTTGTAGCCGTATAGTTGAAGAAACTTGATATCATTGTGTTTAGCCTTTAATGCTTCATAGTTTGCTTCATCACTAGCTTTCTTTTCAGTTCTCTTTTTACTACTGTCTGATTCCTTCAATACCTTTTCACCCTCTACCTTCCATTTTGATACCTTCTTCACATAGTTTGAGATGTCATCTACGAGAGCATTCCTGTATAGTCTATCTATTGTGTCAAAAGATTGTAAGTTCAGGAATTCAGACTTTTGACCGGCTTTAATCAGAGATTCCCTTTTTGATTTTCTCATTCTCCACCCATCAGCTTCTTTGGATATGTCTTCTTTTGATAGTCTTAGAAGGTACTTTAAGTCATAGTCCAAACTGATCAAGTAATTTCTATCTTCATTTTCTTTTTCAACATCTTTCATTTCTTCTTCACTGTCATCTTCAATATCAATAGTTTCATCAAGGTTGTGAAGAGCCCCAATCATTGGTTCTTCATTACTTGCAGATTGAGCCGTTTTTGTTTCTTCCAGTTTGTCTAGCCTTCTTTTGTACACCATTACCTTTACTGATTTTTGTCTTTTGGATTTGGGTGTTTCAATTTCAGCTGTATCCTTTCATTTCAAAGATGATTGAGATGGAGTGGGAGTGTTAGATTGAGTTACTTCAACTTCTGGCCCTTCAAGTATGATTTCTTCATCAACTGATTCAGATGTCTTAGATTCTTCTTTCTCATGGCCATCTTTATCACAAACTTCATCTATAATTGGTTCAGATGTGTCTGTTAGTAGGAGTTGGCTTTTCTTCCAATATTCTTGTCTTTGTTCTTCCTGAGCACTCCTGGCTGCTGCCACAGTTTCTGGTCTGAACTCATCAGAATGTAGGAGAATGTCAAAATGTGTTCTGAGCATAACTAATTGAGCAATGAATTTGACATAAACATTCCATGGCATCCGTGGTGCCTCATCCCTCTTGGGTTCTTTTCTTAATCCTAGACCAGTGTGACATTTGAGCCAAAACAAGGTACACCTCAGTACGTATTTACCGATTAAGCAAATAAACGCTTTTTGCGTAACAAACGAACGATTAACCGAACGGGTCGGGTTATGACCCAGATATTCCGGGGGGCGTCTATAAGTTATATACGTTTAATACAAGCTAAAATATTAGTAATATGGCCTTAGTTTGATAGCAAACAAGTTAAATGAAAACATGCTCGTTTAACTACCCGCTATAGATTTAAACGCGAAAGATAGTTACAAACCAAGTATTGTATCATCCGTTAAGCCGAAAAAGACTTACCAAACACTTATTTGAAATGTTTTAAGTGATCCGTGAAAATATTTTTGATTTTTACAAACAAATAGTATGCTTTTATAATTTTACACAAAACTAGCCGAAAAACACTCGTTTTCGTACTGCTTGACACACCCGATATGTTTTTCGCGCCAAAAACAGAACCAAAAATAAATTTGGACTCGAGATTTCACTTCCGGGCACGCTAAATGATTTATTGGGCCAAAATTGGGCCAAGGGGGTGGCCCATGAAGATTGCGGTCGCCACCCCCTTTCTATATTATTGTTTTGGTATTCTTATCTTGAAGCAAACTAGATAATTTGTTAACAACTTCCAGAACCTAAAGAGCCTTCCGTGCAGATATTTCACACACCAACAAAAAAAAAACTAAGGTAATTATACTTAATTTGATTATTTAAACTTTGTTTAATATCATAAAAACTTAGTTTGATTACCAAAAATCATTCCTAACCATGCAAAAACCTTAAAAATGGTCAAAAAATATATTTTGATCTTTTACCTGGTTAGGAACCTGATTTGTTAGTTTTTTTGGCCATAAACACGGATTAGAGGGTTTAAACGGCGTTTTTATGGTTCAAAAGTTCAGTTTTATACCCTAACCGAAAGCCTAAGTTAAGGGGCTGTTTTGTTGATGAAACTTGCTTGGTTTGTGATATAGGACTTGTATCTAGCCTACATAGGAGCAAAAGGGCTTGAAAAGTTGATTAGAAAGGTGGAAACGAACCAAAACCGCTAAGGTAATGTCGAAACACTCGCTTACGGGCTGTTCAGGGACATCAGGGACCATTTCATTGAGTCCCTGTTCAAATTTGGTAATTTTTCGACCATCCGAGAATATTTGGCGAATTTATTACTGAATTGGAACGTTTAATTGGGAAAAATAGGTAAAATACTTCAAAAATTATGAAATTTTTCTGGAAACTCAGATTTGATGTATTTTGATGAAATATGAATTTTGGGATCATTTGGAGAAGTCTAAAGGTGTTTTGTGTATATGCGTTCGTGTGAATTTTTATAGCCGAATTTGGGCCGAAAAGAATATTGCACGAGATTTTTACATTCTAGAATTGATACAGGTTGTTTTGGGACATGATTTGAGTATTCAGAAATTTTGGTGGAATTTTTGGAAATTGTTTGAGATAAACGGACGATTTTCAGGCGAAATATAGCTGATAAAATGAATTTTTATAAATTAACAAATCAGTAAATAATTCCAGAAATATTTTATTAAAATCTACATATTTTAATTGTTAAGTGGCTAAATTTTCATAATTTAATGATTAACGGTTAATTAATTATGCTAATTTAAAGATTAAACAAATTCAGTTTTTATAAAACCGGCAAGTTCGCGATTAATGAACCTGCGGGAATATCAAAACACCAAGTGATCAAAAATCATATTTTTGGATTAATTAAATAAAAATGAACTTTTCTATGAGAAACCTGGACAATCCGGATAGATTGTGCGCGTTTCTTCTTAAATCAAACTGAATAAACGGAAACCAGTATGTGATCCTTCTTTATAACTTAATCATTTTATTAACCAATACATTTACCCAAGCTTATTTTCCCATAACTGTTTTCTGAACGCGTAAACGAACAACTTGGCCCAGCTGGGGTAACGGGAATCTGAGCCAAGTTTGGTTTTAAGTATTAGACATTGAACAACATTACAACCTAAGCCTATTGCCACTTTCTGGGCATTCCAGCTATACCCAGATTAGTTATACAGCCCAGTTTAGTATTGAGATTATAATAATATTAAAATATTAATATTATTATAATATTGATTATAGGAAACCATGATTTCAAGTTACACAAACCTCGAACCGACGTGCTACTGATTATCTACTAAACAGTGAGTTTCATGACCCCACTCTTTAAACAGTTTTACGAACTTTTGGGGTGAAAAGCATGTTTGATTACATATACATACCTGAAACATGTATTGATGTGAATTATCTAAGTGCTAACACACGAAAGTCCCCACGATCACAGTGATTAACTTCGAGCCGGTGGCTTGTGAATAGTACTATTGGTTTGACAAACCAAAACGGAATCGGCCTGGTTGCCGTGTCACATAGCGCCGTTTGCCCATGACCATATTTATACAAACAGGCTATGTAGTGTTAGACATAGCTACCGGGGCATGTTGTGGGCGGAAGGAGGGCCACAGTGGTTGATTGAGCGTGGGAAATGGATGCACGCAGCACATACAGTCAAGGCTTCACTGTAGCTTAGCATAATTACATCATTTACATACATATATACTTATATCATGATTACAAGTGTTAACTTGTGAATACTCATAATTGTTTTCTTGAAACTCGTGAAACTCACCAACTCTGGTAGTTGACCCGTTTTAAGCTGCTTTTCAGGTGTACCTTAATCGGAATGATTTGGTGATCTGTTACTTGCCCAAGGTGTGTGGTTGATGCTATGTAAATAGAAGCAAGGAAGTTAGTAGTAAGATCGTATAGTTAACGAACTAGTTTGGTTTGTATCACCTAGACTGTAAAACGATGACAAAACAAGGAAATGTAATATATTGTAAATTAGTTTGTAACGTTTCTTTATAAACAATGTGTTGATACCAGAGGTGTCTGTTACATTCCAGTTTTACGCTTCCGCATTGTGTTAGTCGGGGTGTGACAACCAGTTTCTTATTCATTATTAGTTTCCATTTCAGCATTGACAGATTCAGCTTCAGTTAGTTCAGTTTCAATCACCATAGGCTCTTCATGTTCACTCGTCTCTGGTTCTTCAGTCAGTGTGTGCTCTTGTTCTTCAACATTCAAATTTGCGTTGAGAGCTTAAAGTGTAGCCTTAATGGCATCATCTGCCTCTTTCCTCCTCCTCTCATCCTCCTCTTCCTTCTCTTTCATTGATGTGCGTCGGATATGTCTAAAAGAATGACCCTCACAACTAAGCTTTAAATATAAAACGAAAATCCTAAAACCACACACAACCGACATGTGTACCGATCGCAAGTAGTATAGAGCTAGGAAGTCCGAGTATCGAACACAAGGGCACGTCAGAACGCTAATGATCACTAACCCTAGACAAGACCTACCTAAGAATAATATTTTAATTGATTTTAATTTTAGTTTTTATTTTTTTAAAACTAATTTAAACTAATTTAACTAACTTACTTAACTTAACTTAACGGAGCTAACGGGAAAACTTAACGGCACTAACTAGATTTTAACGAATATGGAGAAATGACTACGTAGGCAGGAATCCTATTGGCGGTTCAACGGCTAACGGAATTAACTAATCACACGACACTGGGTTCTTAAAAATAAATCAACTAAGGCTCACGAAAGTTCGCTAGATCACCTCTCAGTCTCACCAACTAACTCTCACGAATCTAAGAAGGTTAAATCAACCTACCGGGATAAAGATTACTAAGGTACCCTAATGACGTATCTCCTCTCGGTCTCAACGACACAAAACCCGCTAAAAATTGGTACTAGCAACTCTAGGGATAAAGGGGTAACAATATCTAACTTGATCTAGGACACTTATCTGCACGCAAATCTAAACCGGGCATGACCAAAACTCACTCTCGCGCAATTCTAACCTAACCGGATAAAGACACGAGACAAACCGACTCCCCATTACCTCTCGGTCGCAAGGAAGGTGAACCTATTGAATTTTAGTAATTAATTGCATAAAAGATTCCTTTGGTCGCGCTAACCATAAATAGATCAAACACACCAAGTCTATGAACTAAACGTAGAACCATAACCGAACGACACACAACCAATCAATCAAAGTCATACGCGGAATCAAAAGCAATATTTTAACACACCCAAGATCAAATTATATAAAGTTTTTCGATAATAATACGTCGTGTAACTAGTCAAAACCAAATAAACCGTCAAACTAAATCAATATTCATCTCAACCTAGGTAGTTAAAGAGGTTTAGCCAATAATCATACCCAGCGACACAAAAATATAATTGTAATAAATATTATGTTTCATTGTCAAAAACCTCACCACGAAAATAATAATATAACTTGGTGGCGAATTCTTTATTGTCCTTCGTATCATGCAGCTTTCCTTTGAAGAGAATAAATGCCCTTTTGCTCTTGTTTAATTCTTTCTTCCTCCCAATAATAGCTGCAACTCAATCAATTCACCTCAAAACCCACAGCTGCCTCTCCAAGCTGACTTATGCTCCACAAATTCAAACACAAAAGATATCAAGTGGCGGCCCCACTTTCCTTTGACTTTTTTCTCTGCCCCCCGTGTAGGGTTTTGTTTTTTCTTTTTTATAACCCCTCATCACACATAAAACCCTTTGATTTATTAATAGCCTAGTAGCCCATATAATCTTCTCATATTCGTAGCCCATAGTTCAAAAGTTTAAATCTTCATGTAGTAATTCCACCTCCAATTAGTGATGCACATGTCAATGTATGAAAACAAACATAATTCATTTAATGCCTCATTACTTTGTATAACAATTATTAAAACCCCTTAATAAAATCGACATAGTATTGGTATAATATAATTATCATCCACTTATCGTAATATGCATTAGATAGATGTAATTCTCTAAAAAAAAAATAGTTTAAAGTGTATAAGAATATTTGTAATATTTATACATAATTTAGAGCACATCAAATATCCCCACACTTAAACATTTTTCGTCCCTGAAAAAGAGTTTTACACAGGATCATAACCGAGTTCAGCCGACACTTAAACATTTAAACATTATTATTATTATTATTATTATTATTATTTCTTTTTAAAGTATTAGAACAAGTGACCCGTTACCCAAATATTTCTTCCAACTCTCACCTAATAAGCTAGATCAGGTCGATTGCCGGTATTGCTATCCACTTAAACCCATGCCCCTAATATTTACCGAGGAAAATAAGGCGTGATAATTTCATTAGTTTGTATGACCAAGCGGGACCCACACTTAAAAGCCCTGCCGCCACTTCACCACGTTCCATTATGGTTTTACCCCGAATCACCCTAATTTGACTTAAACCTATTGCCACATGATCAAAACATTTTCGACTCATATACAACCTATAAACTCTAGCTTGGTCCTTGATCGACCGACAGTAGTTTACTTCATGGTGGTTTTGATTTGATAAATTTTTTTTTGCCTTTTGGCTTTTTGCATTGTCTTTTTGGCTTTTTGCATTTATTTTTTTATTTTTGTTATTTTTTTGAAAATACACCATGTTGGACGATAATACAGACTGCTTCAAGGCTCAGGTCTGCGCCACCGCGCAACAAAGGGCCGAGCAAAACTGTCTTTTGCTATTTGCAGGAATAGATACGTATATATAAGATTATACATATAAGTACATATACAAAAATTAGGTTTTTATATAAAGGTGATCATATGACTCGAGGCTTGAGTATAACCCGGCTTTTCATTCCAGTCCTATTAAGGGCTTAGTTAAACAAACAAAACTCTAAGATGTTTCCCAATAAATTCAGGCCATTTAAAAGGTTCAATTAGGTCAACAACCAAACCGCCCTTTCATTCTCAAAGGCTGAGCCTACCAGCACATCGATTATTGAGTCTAAAGTGTTCGGTTGCCATACATTATGTGCGGGTCTAATGGGCCCTGTTCTTATTTATTATATATATATATATGTATATATATACATATATATATATTTGAAAACACCAAGAAGTTATAAAATAACCACTACTCGGTAATAATATCATTTCCTATTTAACGTATAGAAAACAAATTTCAAGGGACTACTTTTTTTCAAATTTTTCGATTTTTTTATTTATTATTATTATTATTATTATTATTATTTTCAAAAATTTTTCTACAACTAAGTAAAATAAATCCCATCCCCAAACTTAGAACGACATCGTCCTTGATGAGAACAAGGAAAAGAAATAAAATAAAATAAAAATAAAACAAAAATAAAAATATAATATACAAGACTAAAACAAAGAACGGGTTACTCCTCTAGTTTGTGTGCAGAATCTTCCGCAGCTGCGTAGTAACCAAGCGACCGTATAGCATTTCATTCGCGGCCGCAACCTCGGAGAACCTGTTCCAAAACGCCATCGTAGCTACCATGCGCATAATATAACCTGCAAAACTCAAACTCGCTCGCATGTAGCGGCGTACAAAATGGAAAACAAAAACATAAAGAAATAAACGTATTTTTTGTGTTTTTGGTTTTTATAATTTTTTTTATATATATATAGAACACCCCTTAAATCGACCGACTCGAATGGTGATTGAGTACGAGCGGTTTCATTTTGGAACCAAATAACAAATAAACAGATAGCACAACCAAATAACAGAGATAAAAACTCTACAACTCGGGCAGTCTCCCGAGTGATGCATCCATCATGTCTACTTCTCGAAGAGCGAGTCAAGGTAGAATACCTCGACAGCTGATCAGCCATCGGCTCGCCAATGTAGTGCTTCAGTCCATGACTGTTCACCTTAAACTTCCCGCTTTTATCCTCTATCCCTATAGTACCATATGGGAAGACCTCAGTGACCGTGAACGGTCCCGACCATCGGGATTTCAACTTTCTCGGGAATAACGGCAACCGTGAATTATACAATAAGATCGAATCCCCACACTTGAACTGCTTGTTCCCCTTCAATTTCCTATCGTGCAGTTCCTTCGTCCGCTCCTTATATCTAAATGACTGTGCGTTGGCGTGATCCCTCAGCTCCTCTGACTTGTGCAACAGGTGGAAACGAGTGCTCTCTGCGGCGGACATATCAAAATTGACCCTCTGTAGGGCCTACGACGCACGGTGCTCTAACTCAACAGGAAGGTGGCAGGCCTTCCCATAAATCATCCGAAACGGTGTGGAATTGGTCGGAGTTTTGTAGGCTGTACGGAAGGCCCATAGCGCATCATCCAATTTGTCGGACCAATCTCGACGATTCGAACCAACCATTTTCTCAAGAATACGTTTGATCCCCCGATTACTCACTTCTACCTGCCACTAGTCTGTGGGTGGTAGGCAGTCGCAAGCCGATGGGTGACCTCATAGCATCGCAACGCCTTCTCCATCTGCACATTGCAGAAGTGAGTAACTCTATCACTGATCAACGCCTTCGGGACACCAAAACGAGCAAAGAGGCTTTTGAGAAAACGGATTACAACTCGGGCATCATTCATGGGTAAGGCATTGGCCTCAACCCACTTCGAAACATAGTCAACCGCCACGAGTATGTACTTGTTTCCACGCGAAGATGGAAACGGTCCCATGAAATTAATGCCCCATACATCAAAAACCTCACAAACCTGAATAGCAATCTGGGGCATTTCATTTCGCGACGAAATGTTGCCGACACGCTGGCAACGATCACAACTCCTAACAAACGCGTGCGCATCCTTAAAAATCGAAGGCCGATAAAAACCACAATCAAAGACCTTCTTCGCTGTCAAACTCGCACCGTGGTGACCTCCTGTCGGTCCAACATGGCAATGGCTCAGAATCTCCCATCCCTCCTTAACGTCACACACCTCATGATCAAATGGTCAGCACCTATACGAAAGAGATATGGGTCGTCCCAAAGGTAAAACTTAACATCAGCAAAGAATTTCTTCTGTTGCTGATAAGACATCTTCGGGTAGTACCCGTCTGCAAGATAGTTCGCGAAGTCGGCGAACCATGGATAACCCTCATATGTCAGAAAGTGGTCATTAATCCTGACCCTCGGCTCTCCTAACTCAGCTGCCTCAAGACACGAAAGATGATCGGCTGCCACATTCTCGGCCCCCTTTTTATCACGGATTTAAATATCAAACTCTTGAAGCAACAGGATCCATCAGATAAGGCGTGTCTTAGCATCCTGTTTGCTAAAGAGATAATGAATGGCAGAATGATCCGTGTACACAATCATCTTGGACAAAACAAGATAGGACCTGAATTTATCGAATGCAAACACCATAGCTAAAAGCTCTTTCTCGGTGGTGGTGTAACTCTCCTGTGCACCATTCAGGGTCCGGCTTGCATAGTAAATCAGATGGAAGTGTTTATCCTTCCACTGTCCAAGAACCGCTCCGACTACGAAGTCGCTCGCATCACACATCAACTCAAAGGGAAGCGACCAGTCGGGAGCAATCATGATTGGGGCGTTAACGAGTTTGTCTTTTAAAAAATCAAACGCCTCGATACACTACTCAGAAAACACAAATGGGGCATCCTTCTCCAGAAGTTTGGTCAGTTATCTCGCGATCTTAGAAAAATCTTTAATGAACCGATGGTAGAACCTATCGTAACCCAAGAAACTCCGGATGGATCTCACAGAAGTGGGCGGGGGAAGATTAGAAATGGTCTCGACCTTCGCTTGGTCGACCTCTATCCCCGCACTTGAAATACGATTCCCCAAAACAATGCCCTCGCGTACCATGAAGTGACACTTCTCCCAGTTAAGGACTAGGTTGGTGTCAACGAATCGGGCCAACATCCTCTCAAGGTTGGAGAGACAATGATCAAAAGAGCTCCCAAACACAGAAAAATCGTCCATGAACACCTCCGTGGAGTCCTCGATCATGTCATGAAAAATAGCCACCATGCACCTATGAAATGTGGCTGGAGCGTTACACAGTCCGAACAGCATACGTCTATAGGCAAACGTTCTGTATGGGCAGGTAAACGTGGTTTTCTCCTGGTCATCTGGAGCAATCGGAATCTGAAAGTACCCGAAGAAACCATCCAAGAAGCAGTAGTACTGCTGACCTGCCAAACGCTCCAACATCTGATCGATGAAAGGTAAAGGAAAGTGTTCTTTCCTCGTGGCATCATTCAGTCTGCGGTAATCAATGTAGACTCTCCAACCGGTCACAGTCCTAGTGGGAAAGAGTTCGCTCCTCTCATTGGTGACGATAGTCATGCCACCCTTTTTAGGAACCACTTGGACTGGACTAACCCACGAACAATCAGAAATGGGGAAAATGATCCCCGCATCAAGGAGTTTGATAATCTCCTTCTTCATGACCTCCTGCATCTTCGGATTAAGCCGCCGCTACGGCTGAACAACAGTCCTATAATTATTCTCCATGAGGATTTTATTAGTGCAGAACGAAGGGTTGATACCCTTAACGTCGATAATCTTCCATGCAATGGCCTCCTTGTGCTCTCTCAGCACCCTCAACAACCTCTCTCTCTCGACCTCCGTCAAAGCAGATGCAATGATAACCGGCAGCTTCCTTTCCTCGTCCAAAAACGTGTACTCCAAATGGGCGGGTAATTCCTTAAGCTCTAAGGAAGGAGGGGGACTCTCGACGGAAGGTCGGTCCATCAGATCTTCTCGTACGATCCCAGCAGATACTTCAGACTCGGTGTCATCTTCCGTTGACTGATCGGTCAAGGCAACCATCTCAATCTCCGGAATGTCCCTATCGAGAATCTGAGTGCCGGAGGCAGATCCTCCACATATCTCACTGAAAAACTCCCTAACATGCTCCATGATGGTATCGATAAAGTACAAGGAGTCATCAGCAGACTTGGGGTGTTTAAGTGACTGTCGAACGTTAAAGGTGACATTCTCATCCCCAACTCTCAAGATAAACTTACCCTCGCAGACATCGATCAACGCTTGTGCAGTGGCAAGGAATGGTCGGCCTAAGATAAGCGGTACACTATCCTTATCGTTCATGTCTAGAATGACAAAGTCCACCGGGAAGATAAACTTGTTGACACGAACCAGCATGTTCTCGACCACCCCTCGAGGGGATTTCACAGAACGATCAGCAAGCTGGATACTCATCTTGGTAGGCCTCGGTTCGCCTAAGCCCAGATTGCTGTACACGGAATACGGCATAAGATTAATATTGGCACCGAGATCAGCCAGCGCATGAATCACCGTATCATCACTCAAGATGCAAGGAATCGTGAAACTCCCTGGATCGGATATCTTCTCTGGTAACTTCCTCTGTAAGACAGCAGAACAACTACCGCTCAAATGGATGGAAGCGACCTCAGCTAACTTCTCCTTATTCGAGAGAATATCCTTAAGGAACATCGCATGTTTAGGTATCTGAGTCAATGCCTCAAAGAATGGAATATTAAGGTGAAGCTGCTTCAAAAGATCAAGGAATTTGGAATTATGCTCCTCATCTCTATCTCTGCGGAGTCTCCCGGGGAATGGTACTCTGGGTTTGTAGACTCTCGGCGGCTTGCTCGGTAACTGCTGTCTTTGGGCCTGTGCTGAACTCCCTGGGCTGCTCCTCTGATGCACCTGGGCCGGTGGAGACTCCATCTGAATCTCCTCATCCACCTGCTCCTCTCCATCATCAACTGCAGGCTCTTTGAATCCTCCTCCTCTAGACCTCTGCTGAATCCCAGGCTTATCTCGCGCCCCTGCACCGCTTCTTGTCGTCACAGCTTTCGCGAATTGCCTCGTGTTCTGCTCGGTATTACTCGGTAGCGTACCCTGCGGCCTCTCATTCAATCGACTGGATATCTCTCCCATCTGCCGCTCGAGACTCTAAATCGACGCTCCTTGATTCCTCATGAACTGCTTGTGCTCGCGAAACTTCTCCTGGGTCTTTTTATGTCGGAAATCCTCTTGTGTCATGAGCTGTGACAACATCTGCGTCTGCTGCGCCATCATCTCCTCTAAAGTGGGCTTCTTCTCCCCACTGCTCACTCCCTCACCGGCATCCTGGAATAAACTCTGACGCTGCTGGAAACCGGACTGATTGTCGCTCCTCCAGTTGGAATTTTGATTGCCTCTCCACCCCGAATTATAAGAATTGAAAGAATTTGGATTTCGGTTTGGATTTCCAATAAAGTCAACGGGCTCCTCCTGTGAACTGACTGGGCACTGAACGGTATCATGCCCTCCTCTGCATATCTTGCACAATTTGCTCTTCGTCTGCAAGTCCTTCACCAGCTTCACCAACGCGTCTACCTCTGCCGTGAGTGCGGTTGTGGTGTCCACCAAATGCATGCCGCGTGATATGGAATCGACGGTCTTACCTCCTCTGGTGGGTGGTCTCTGGTATCCACTCATAGCTAACCCGTTAAATTAAGCATTGCACTCATCCGGGTCCTTCGTCGTCAAAAGAAATCCTCCCGCAGCCGTGTCGAGCATATTCTGCGTCGCGTACGTCACTACATTATAAAATTTCTCAACAACCACCCAATCTTGCAAGCCGTGGTTCGGGCACAACGCTAACAGATTTTTAAAAAGCTCCCATGCCTCGTAGAAACTCTCGGTGTCCTTCATCTGAAGAGAATGAATCTGGTTACGCAAACGAGCGGTCTTAGCTGGAGGATCGTATTTCTCAAGAAATTGGGTCTACATGGCAGCCCGAGTAGCTATAGAGCCCTGTGGGAGGGACTCGAGCCACAGACTCGCCTGATCAACGAGTGAAAACGGAAAGACGCGGAGCTTAACGGCGTCTTCGGATATGCCGGTGATGTGCGTCGGATAACCTTATAACAATGACCCCCACAACTAAGCTTTAAATATAAAACAAAAATCCTAAAACCACACAAAACCGGCAAGTGTACCGATCGCAAATAGTATAGACCTACGAAGTCCGAGTATCGAACACGTGGACACGTAAGACGCTAATGATTACTAACCCTAGACAAGACCTACCTTAATATAATATTTAATTGATATTTGATTTTTAATTACCTAACTGAACTAACCTAACTGACTGAGAAAAGTTACCTAAAATAGAAAACTTAACGGGGAACTAACTGTGTCAACTTAGGATGGAGAAAAACGTCTACCTAGGTCTGAATCAAACTGTAGGCCTGACAAGCTAATGGATTTGATGACTTCAAGACACCGGTCCCTAAAGATGACACGACTAAGGATCGCTCGGGCTCACTGGATCACTGCTCGGTCTCATTCAATACACCTAAACTACTCAAAATCGCCTTATCGACCAAACCGGCAAACAATTGTTAACGTGTTCTAATGTTGACTCGCCTCTCGGTCTCACCAACACTCGAACCTAATGGCAATGAATACTACAAAACCAAGGATAGAGGAACAATTCTACTTAAACCAAAATAGATCAACTAGTCGCTCAAAATACCTAAACCTGACAAGAAACGAACTCGCTCTCGCGCAATCCTTATTCTAGCATGCAAAGGTAATGAGACGACCCTAACTTCTTATCACCTCTAGGTCTCTAAGAAGGTGCCTAACCTCTGTACTTAATCCAAAAAATCATGCAAAAAAACCCTACGGTTGTACCTACCGCAAACAAACCCTAAACACAAAGTCTAGAATCAAGCAATGCCCCGATCAATCAACACAAAACTAATTAACCAACACACGGGGTTTATGCAATGAATCACCAAAATTTCTAGCCACTAAACACAACCTATTTCATGTCTAAATCAAACTTTACATTAACAAATCAAGTCTATCAATCAAACAATCTATAAAACTCATCAAACACTAACAATTAACATCATTCCTATGTAGAACTAACAAGATTAGCCAAGCATATTATTTGGACAGCAGAAAATACTCAATAAAAACATCTTATAACTCATCTCAAATATCAATTCAAACATTCAATGATCAACAAATATCATAAACAAGTCAATATCTCAAGCAATTGCAAAACTACTAATCAATTGAACAAGTAAATCAAAGTGTATGAACAATGAAAAAAAAGATGAAAGGATATGGCTGTTCCGGGCTGCTCTTGGCTGTCAAAAACAATGGAGAATCAATCCCGAGTCTTGGTTCTTGTGTCTTCTTCCTTCCCTAGCCGCTACACGATCAAACCCTAAGCCGGAAAAACGTTTTTTTCTTTTTCTCCTTGCTGCCTCCTGTTGCGATACGCCAGACCTCGCACCCCTTAGGGTTTTTTTTTCTTTTTTTATATTATGATATAATATGAGGCTTGGGCTTTTTCATGTTGTAGACGGGCCGTGCTTTGAGTTTTACTTGAAAACGTATGCGTAAAAGGCTCGTAAACTCCTCGAAAAGCTTGTTTTTTTCTTCCTTGTAACCCATAACCTACAATATGATTAAAGCTATGTAAAACCTATATAAAACAAATTAAAATACATATAATATAATATAAAAACGTGGATAAAAGGTGCGGAAAATGCGTGTGTTTTGCAACACATCAAATACCCCACACTTAAGACTTTTTCGTCCCTAAAAAAGAATACTACACAAGATCATATCCGAGTTCAACCGACAACTCTTGGTTTTATTTATTATTATTATTATATATATATATATATATATATATATATTTCTTTTTAATGTAATAGAACAAGTGACCCGTTACCCAATATTTCTTCCAAGTTTCACCTAATAAGCTAGATCAGGTCGATTGCCGGTATTGCTGTCCACTTTAAACCCATGCCCCTAATGCTTACCGAGGCAGATAAGGCGTGACAATTTAATTAATTTGTATGACTAAGTGGAACCCACACCTAAAAGCCTTGCTGCCACTTCACCAATTCCATTATGGTTTTACCGGGCCGTGCCACCTCAACTTGACTTAAACTTTTTTGTCACATGATTAAAACATTTCGACTCATATACAAATTATAAACTCTAGCTCTCTTTCAAGTGCACACAATTACAAATGTATCTTTTTTTTTCTTTCTCTGCCTTTTGGCTTTTTGCAATTTTTTTTTTGATACTCATAGTACATGGCTTTGCATGAATAGAATACAAAAGATAAAACAGCTAATATATACAGACGATCATGTAACTCGAGGCTTGAGTATGACCGGGCTTTTCATTCCAATCCTCTCATGAGCTTAGTTAAACAAAAAAAATCCCTAAGATGTTCCACTAAAGTCAGGCCATTTAAGAGGTTCAATTAGGTCAACAACCAAACCGCCCTTTCATTCTCAAAGACTGAGCCTACCGACACATCAATTACTGAGTCTAAACCGTTCGGTTGCCATACATTAAGTGCGGGTCTAATGGGCACTGATCTTATTTATTATATATATATTTTTGAAACCACCAAGAATTTATAAAATAACCACTACTCGGTAATAATATCTTCTCCTGTTTAATGTAGAGAAAACAAATTTCAAGGGACTATTTTTTTAAAAATTTTTCAATTTTTTATTATTTTTTTTTTCAAAAATTTTCCTACAACTAAGTAAAATAAACCCATCCCCACACTTAGAACAAAATCGTCCTCGATGAGTACAAGGAAAAGAAATAAAATAAAATAAAAATAAAACATAAAAAATAAAAATAAAGTATACAAAACTAAAACAAAGAACGGGTTACTCCCCTGGTTTGTGTGCAGAATCATCAATAGCTATGTAGTAACCAAACGACCGTATAGCATTTCATTTGCGGCCGCAACCTCGGGAGAACCTGTTCCAAGATGCCATCGTAGCTACGTACAACATAGAAAACGTATAACCTGCAAAACTCAAACTCGCTCGCATGTAGTGGCGTAAAACACAGAAAACAAAAACATAAAGAAATAACACATATTTTTGTGTTTTTGGTTTTTATAATTTTTTTTTAATTTTTTTTTCGATAATGGAACACCCCTTAAATTGACCGACTCAAATGGAGATTGAGTACGAGCAGTTTCATCTTGGAACATCCTGAAATAGACAAAACAAATAAAACAGATAGTACACACAAATACAGAAATACAAACTCTACAACTCGAGCAGGCTCCCGAGCGGTGCATCCATCCATCTATGTCTCGGGGAGCGAATCAAGGTAGAATACCTCGACCATCTGATCAGTCACCGGCTCGCCAATGTAGTGCTTCAGTCTGTGACCGTTCACCATAAAGTTCCCGCCTTTATCCTCTATCTCAATAGTGCCGTACGGGAAGACCTCATTGACCGTGAACGGTCCCGACCATCGAGATCTCAACTTTCCCGGAAATAAGCTCAACCGGGAGTTATACAATAAAACCAAATCCCCACACTTGAACTGCTTGTTACCCTTCAACTTCCTATCGTGTAGTTCCTTCGTCCGCTCCTGATACCACAATGACTGCGCGTAAGCGTGATCTCTCAGCTCCTCTAACTCGTGCAACTGGTGGAAACGAGTGCTCTCTGCGGCAGACATATCAAATTTGACCCTCTGTAGGGCCCAAGAAGTACGGTGCTCTGACTCAACAGGCTGGTGGTAGGCCTTCCCATAAATCATCTGAAACAGTGTGGAACCGGTCGGAATTTTGTAGGCTGTATGGAAGGCCCACAACGCGTCATCCAACTTGTTGGACCAATCCCGACGATTCGAACCAACCGTTTTGTCAAGAATACGTTTGATTCCCCGATTACTCACTTCCACCTGCCCACTAGTCTGTGAGTGGTAGGCGGTTGCAAGCTGATGGGTGACCCCATAGCGTCGCAACGCCTTCTCTATCTGCACATTGCAGAAGTGAGTACCTCTATCACTAATCAACGCCTTTGGGACACCAAAACGAGCAAAAAGGCTCTTGAGAAAACGGAGTACAATTCGGGCATCATTCGTGGGTAAGGCCTTGGCCTCAACCCACTTCGAGAGATAATCAACCGCGACGATTATGTACTTGTTTCCACGCGAAGATGGAAACGGTCCCATGAAATCAATACCCCACACATCAAAAACCTCACAAACCTGAATAGCATTTTAGGGCATTTCATTTCGCGACGAGATGTTGCCGACCTGCTGGCAACGATCACAACTCCTCACAAACGTGTGCGCATCCTTAAAAATTGAAGGCCAATAAAATCCACAATAGAAAACCTTCTTCACTGTCAAACTCGCACCGTGGTGACCTCCAGTCGGTCCAACATGGCAATGGCTTAGAATCTGCCATCCCTCTTTAACGTCCACACACCTCCTGATCAACTGGTCAACACCTATACGAAAGAGATATGGGTCGTCCCATAGGTAAAACTTAACATCAGCAAAGAATTTCTTCTTTTGCTGGTAAGACATCTTCGGGTAGTACCTGTCCGCAAGATAGTTCGCGAAGTCGGCGAACCATGGAAAATCCTCATGCTGAGTTGAAACAAACAAGAGACTCTCTGTCAGAAAGTGGTCATTATCCTGACCCCCGGCTCTCCTAACTTAGCTCCCTCAAGATGCGAAAGATGATCGGCCGCCACATTCTCGGCTCCCTTTTTATCACGGATTTCAATATCAAACTCTTGAAGCAAAAGGATCCATCGGATAAGGCATGGCTTAGCATCCTGTTTGCAAAAGAGATAACGAATGGCAGAATGATCCGTATACATAATCATCTTGGACAGAACAAGATAGGACCTGAATTTATCAAATGCAAACACCACAGCTAAAAGCCCTTTCTCGGTGGTGGTGTAACTCCCCTGTGCACCATTCAGGGTCCGGCTAGCATAGTAAATCGGATGGAAGTGTTTATCCTTCCGCTGTCCAAGAACCGCTCCGACTGCGATGTCGCACGCATCACACATCAACTCAAAGGGAAGCGACCAGTCGGGAGCAATCATGATCGGGGCGTTAACGAGTTTGTCTTTAAAAAGATTAAATGCCTTGACACACTGCTCAGAAAACACAAACGGGGCATCCTTCTCCAGAAGTTTGGTCATGGGTCTCGCGATTTTAGAAAAGTCTTTAATGAACCGGCGATAAAACCCAACGTGACCCAGAAAACTCCGGATGGATCTCACAGAAGTGGGTGGGGGAAGATTAGAAATGGTCTCGACCTTCGCTCGGTCGACCTCTATCCCCACACTCGAAATACGATGCCTCAAAACGATGCCCTCGCGTACCACGAAGTGACACTTCTCCCAGTTAAGACTAGGTTGGTGTCAACGCATCGGGCCAACATCCTCTCAAGGTTGGAGAGACACTGATAGAAAGAGCTCCCAAACACAGAAAAATCGTCCATGAACACCTCCATGGAGTCCTCAATCATGTCATGAAATATAGCCACCATACACCTTTGAAATGTGGCTGGAGCATTACACAGTCCGAACGGCATACGTCTATAGGAAAACGTGCCGTATTGGCAGGTAAACGTGGTTTTCTCCTGGTTATCGAGAGCAATCGGAATCTGAAAGTACCCGGAGAAACCATCCAAGAAGCAGTAGTACTGCTGACCTGCCAAACGCTCCAACATCTGATCGATGAAAGGTAAAGGAAAGTGGTCTTTCCTCGTGGCATCATTCAGTCTGCGGTAATCAATGTAGACTCTCCAACCGGTCACAGTCCTAGTGGGAATGAGTTCGCTCCTCTCATTGGTGACAACAGTCATGCCACCCTTTTTAGGAACCACTTGGACTGGACTAACCCATGAACTATCAGAAAGGAGGAAAATGATCCCCGCATCAAGGAGTTTAATGATCTCCTTCTTCACGACCTCCTATATCTTTGGATAAAGCCGCCGCTGCGGCTGAACGACAGTCCTATAGTTTTCCTCCATGAGGATTTTATGCGTGCAAAACGAAGGGTTTATACCCTTAATGTCGATAATCTTCCATGCAATGGCCTCCTTGTGCTCTCGTAGCACCCTCAACAATCTCTCTCTCTCTCTACCTCCGTCAAAGCAGATGCAATAATAACCGGAAGCTTACTCTACTCGTCCAAAAACGCATACTCCAGATGGGCAGGGAAATCCTTAAGCTCTAAGGAAGGAGGGGGACTCTCGACGGAAGGTCGGTCCATCGGACCGTCTCGTACGATCCCAGCAGACACCTCAGACTCATGGGTATGAAACTTGGTGTCATCTTCCGTTGACTGATCGGTCATGGCAACCATCTCAATCTCCGGAATGTCCCTATCAAGAATCTGAGTGTCGGAGGTAGATCCTTCACAGATCTCGCTGAAAAAGTCCCCAACATGCTCCATGATGGTATCGATAAAGTACTAGGAGTCATCAGCAGACTTGGGATGTTTAAGTGACTGTCGAACGTCAAAGGTGACGTTCTCATCCCCAACTCTCAAGATCAACTTACCCTCGCAGACGTCGATCAACGACTGTGCAGTGGCAAGGAATGGTCGGCCTAAAATAAGTGGTACGCTATCATCCTCGTTCATGTCCAGATGACATAGTCCACCGGGAAGATGAACTTGTCGACACGAACCAGCATGTTCTCGACCAGCCCTCGAGGGTATTTCACAGAACGATCAGCAAGTTGGATACTCATCCTGGTAGGCCTCGGTTTGCTTAAACCCAGCTTGCGATATACGGAATACGGCATGAGATTAATGATGGCACCGAGATCGGCTAGCGCATGAATAACCGTATCATCACTCAAGATGCAAGGAATCGTGAAACTCCCTGGATCGGACATCTTTTCTGGTAACTTCCTCTGTAAGACAGCAGAACAACTAGCACTCAATGGGATGGAAGCGACTTCAGCAAGCTTCTCCTTATTCGAAAGAATATCCTTGAGGAACTTCGCGTGTTTAGGCATCTGAGTCAGTACCTCAAGGAATGGAATGTTAAGGTGAAGTTGCTTCAAAAGATCAAGGAATTTGGAGTTCTGCTCCTCATCTCTATCTCTGCGGAGTCTCCTGGGGAATGGTACTCTGGGTTTGTAGACTCTCGGCGGCTTGCTCAGTAACTGCTGTCTTTGGCCTTGTGCTGAACTCCCTGGGCTGCTCCTCTGATGCACCTGAGCTGGTGGAGACTCCATCTGAATCTCCTCATCCACCTGCTCCTCTCCATCATCAACTGCAGGCTCCTCGACAACTCTCACTCTCGACCTCTCCTGAATCCCGGGCTCATCTCGTGCCCCTGCACCGCTCCTCGTTGTCACATATTTTGCGAATCCCTTCGGGTTCTGCTTGGTGTTACTCGGTAGTGTACCCTGCGGCCTCTCGTTCAATAAACTGGCTATCTCCGCCATCTGCCGCTCGAGACTTTGAATCGACGCTCCTTGATTCCTCATGAACTGCTCGTGCTACCGAAACTTCTCCTGGGTCTCCTTATGTCGGGAATCCTCTCGCGTCATAAGCTGCGACAACATCTGCGTCTGTTGCGCCATCATTTCCTGCAGAGTGGGCTTCTTCTCCCCACTTCTCGCTCCCTCACCGGCATCCTGGAAAAGGCTCTGACGCTACTGAAAACCGGACTGATTACCGCCCCTCTAGTTGGAATTCTGGTTGCCTCTCCATCCCAAATTATAAGAATTGAAAGAATTAGGATTTCGGTTTGGATTTCCAATGAAGTCTACGACCTTCTCCAGCGAACTGACTGGTCACTGAACGGTATCATGCCCTCCTATGCATATCTCGCACAGCTTGCTCTTCGTCTGCAGGTCCTTCACAATCCGCGCCAACGCTTTTACCTGTGCCGTGAGTGCGGTGGTCGTGTCCACCGAATGAATGCCGCGTGAAATGGAATCAACGATCTTACCACCCTTGGCGGGCAGTCTCTGGTATCCACTCATAGCTAACCCAGTAAACAAAGCGATACACTCATCCGGGTCCTTCGTCGTCAGCAAATTTCCTCCCGCAGCTGTGTCGAGCATATTTTGCGTCACGTACGTCACTCCATTGTAGAACTTCTCGACAACCGCCCAATCTTGCAAGCCGTGGTTCGGGCACAATGCTAAAAGATTTTTGAATCGCTCCCATGCCTCATAGAAACTCTCGGTGTCCTCTATCTGAAAAGAATGAATCTTATTACGTAGACGAGCGGCCTTAGCCGGAGGATCATATTTCTCAAGAAACAAGGTCTACATGGCAGCCCAAGTTGCTATGGAGCCCTGTGGGAGGGACTCGAGCCACAGACTCGCTTTATCGATGAGCAAGAACAGAAAAACGCGGAGTTTCACGGTGTCTTCGGATACGCTGGCAAGATGGAAGGTGTCGCAGATACCCGCGATGCGAGTGAGATGATGATGCGGGTTTTTGTGAAGTAACCCGTGGAACTGAGCAGAATGAGAAATGGTATTCAGAATGTTCGACGGAATCTGCCAGTTCGCGTTAACTCCAATGGCGGGTGGTGCCATGCTGGATCTCGCGCCAGCATTGGCCGGACGGGCCCGGTCTGCAACTATCCTCATTGGTGGTGGAATGTCGCCCATGATCCTATCCCTATCGTTGGAGTTAACGGATGAAGAAGTGGAAGATGGCGAAACGGCTCGACGTCTCTCACGAAACTCTCTCTCTGGCTCGGGAAATGCTTCCGTGTCGGGTGGTCCTTGAGATCGAGTTTGTCGCATAAAACTATAATTAGAAATAAAGTTAACTAAACTATTCTAACAAATAAGCAAAACAAAACAAAAATCAATACAAGTAGCACACAAGGGAAGTCCTAACTCGGATTGCTCTCTAAACGCCTAAAACTGTGTCCCTGGCAACGGCGCCAAAAACTTGATGTGCGTCGGATAACCCTATAACAATGACCCTCACAACTAAGCTTTAAATATAAAATGAAAATCCTAAAACCACACAAAACCGACATGTAAGACGCTAACGATTACTAACCCTAGACAAGACGTACCTTAATATAATATTTAATTGATTTTTGATTTTTAATTACCTAACTGAAGTAACCTAACTGACTGAGAAAAGTTACCTAAAATAGAAAACTTAACGGGGAACTAACTGTGTTAACTTAGGATGGAGAAAAACGTCTACCTAGGACTGAATCAAACTGTAAGCCTGACAAGCTAATGGATTGGATGACTTTAAGACACCGGTCCCTAAAGATGACACGACTAAGGATCGCTCGGGCTTACTGGATCACCTCTCGGTCTCACTCAAAAAACCTAAACTACTCAAAATCGCCTAAACAACCAAACCAAGAAACAATTGTTAACATGTTCTAATGTTGACTTGCCTCTCGGTCTCATCAACACTCGACCCTAATGGCAATGAATACTACACAACCAAAGATAAAGGAACAATTCAACTTAAACCCAAATAGATCAACTAGTCGCTCAAAACACCTAAACCTGACAAGAAACGAACTCGCTCTCGCACAATCCTTATTCTAGAATGCAAAGGTTATGAGACGACCCTAACTTCTTATCACCTCTCGGTCTCTAAGAAGGATGGTTGTACCTACCGCAAAAAAACCCTAAACACAAAGTCTAGAATCAAGCAATGCACCGATCAATCAACACAAAACTAGTTAACCGACACACGGGGTTTATGCGATGAATCACCAAAATTTCCAGCCACTAAACACAACCTATTTCATGTCTAAATCAAACTTTACATTAACAAATTAAGTCTATCAATCAAACAATCCATAAAACTCATCAAACACTTATAATTAACATCATTCCTTGGTAGAACTAACAAGATTAGCCAATCATATTATTTGGACAGCAGCAAATAGTCAATAAAAACATCTTATAACTCATCTCAAACATCAATTCAAACATTCAATGATCAACAAATATCATAAACAAGTCAGTATCTCAAGCAATTGCAAAACTACAAATCAATTGAACAAGTAAATCAAAGTGTATGAACAATGAAAAAAAGATGAAAGGATATGGCTGTTCCGGGCTGCTCTTGGCTGTCAAAAATGATGAAGAATCAATCCCGAGGCTTGGTTCTTGTGTCTTCTTCCTTCCCTAGCCGCTACACGATCAAACCCTAAGCCGGAAAAACTTTTGTTTCTTCTTCTCCTTGCTGCCTCCTGTTGCGATCGGCCAAACCTCGCACCCCTTAGGGTTTTTTTTCTTTTTTTATATTATGATATAAGATGAGGCTTGGGCTTTTTCATGTTGTAGACGGGCCGGGCTTTGAGTTTTACTTGAAAACGTATGCGTAAAAGGCTCGTAAACTCCTCGAAAGGCTCGGTTTTTTTCTTCCTTGTAACCCATAACCTACAATATGATTAAAGCTATGTAAAACCTATATAAAACAAATTAAAATACATATAATATAATATATAAACGTGGATAAAAGGTGCGGAAAATGCGTGTGTTTTGCAACACATCAGCCGGAAAGATGGAAAGTGTCAAAGATACGCACGATGCGAGTAAGATGAGAGTGCGGGTTCTCGTGAAGCAACCCGTGGAACTGAGCTGAATGAGC
This sequence comes from Bidens hawaiensis, assembly GCF_021521415.1. NCBI lineage: Eukaryota > Viridiplantae > Streptophyta > Magnoliopsida > Asterales > Asteraceae > Bidens > Bidens hawaiensis. The sequence goes on along the minus strand of NW_027496965.1, from coordinate 57,340 downwards.
CATTCAGAATGTTCGATTGAATCTGCCTGTTTCTAGTAACTCCAATGGCGGGTGGTGCGATGCTGGATCTCGCGTCAGCATTGGCCGGATGGGCCCGGTCTGCAACTGTCCTCCTCGGTTCGGCCATAACCCTATCCCTGTCGTCGATGTCAAAAAACGTGGGGGAAGAAGCTAGACTACCAATGGATGATGAGGTGGACGATGGTGAAACGGTGCGACGTCTCTCACAAAACTCTCTCTCTGGCTCGGGAAATACTTCAGTGTCGGGTGGTCCACGAGATCGATTCTGTCGCATACAACTATAGAAATCAATAAAAGTAGCCAACTATTCTAACAAATAAGCAAAGCAAAACAAAAATAATTACAAGTAGCAAACAAGGTAAATCCTAACTCAAGTCGCTCTCAAAACGCCTAAAACCGTATCCCCGGCAACGGCTCCAAAAAAACTTGATGTGCATCGGATATGTCTAAAAGAATGACCCTCACAACTAAGCTTTAAATATAAAACGAAAATCCTAAAACCAAACACAACCGGCAAGTGTACCTATCACAAGTAGTATAGAGCTAGGAAGTCCGAGTATCGAACACAAGGACACGTCAGAACGCTAATGATCACTAACCCTAGACAAGACCTACCTAAGAATAATATTTTAATTGATTTTAATTTTAGTTTTTTTTAAAACTAATTTAACTAACTTACTGTACTTAACGGAGCTAACGGGAAAACTTAACGGCACTAACTAGGTTTTAACGAATATGGAGAAACGACCACCTAGGCAAGAATCCTATTGACGGTTCAACGGCTAACAGAATTAACTAATCACACGACACCGGGATCTTAAAAATAAATCAACTAAGGCTCATGAAAGTTTGCTAGATCACCTCTTGGTCTCACCAACTAACTCTCACGGATCTAAGAAGATTAAATCAACCTACCGGGATAAAGATTACTAAGGTACCCTAATGACGTATCTCCTCTCGGTCTCAACGACACAAAACTCGCTAAAAATTGGTACTAGCAACTCTAGGGATAAAGGGGTAACAATATCTAACTTGATCTAGGACCCTTATCTGCACGCAAATCTAAACCGGGCAAGACCAAAACTCGCTCTCGCGCAATTCTAACCTAACCGGATAAAGACACGAGACAAACCGACTCCCTATTACCTCTCGGTCGGAAGGAAGGTGAACCTATTGAATTTTAATAATTAATTGCATAAAAGATTCCTATGGTCGCGCTAACCACAAATAGATCAAAAACACCAAGTCTATGAACTAAATGTAGAACCCTAACCGAACGACACATAATCAATCAATCAAAGTCATACGCGGAATCAAAAGCAATAATTATATAAAAACAATATTTTAACACACCCAAGATCAAATTATATAAAGATTTTCAATAATAATACGTCGTGTAACTAGTCAAAACCAAATAAACAGTCAAACTAAATCAATATTCATCTCAACCTAGGTAGTTAAAGAGGTTTAGCCAATAATCATAACCAGTGACACAAAACTATAATTATAATAAATATTATGTTTCATTGTCAAAAACCTCACCACGAAAATAATAATATAACTTTGTGGCAAATTCTTTATTGTCCTTCATATCACGCAGCTTTCCTTTGAAGAGAATAAATGCCCTTTTGCTCCTATTTAATTCTTTCTTCTTCCCAATAATAGCTGCAACCCAATCAATTCACCTGAAAACCCACGACTGCCTCTCCAAGCTGACTTATGCTCCACAAAATTCAAACACAAAAGATATCAAGTGGCGGCCCCACTTTCCTCTGACTTTTTTCTCTGCCCCCCGTGTAGGGTTTTGTTTTTTCTTTTTTATAACCCCTCATCACACATAAAACCCTTTGATTTATTAATAGCCTAGTAGCCCATATAATCTTCTCATATTCGTAGCCCATAGTTCAAAAGTTTAAATCTTCATGTAGTAATTCCACCTCCAATTAGTGATGCACATGCCTACATATGAAAACAAACATAATTCAGTTAATGCCTCATTACTTTGTATAACAATTATTAAAACCCCTTAATAAAATCGACATAGTATTGGTATAATATAATTATCAGCCAATTATCATAATATGCATTAGATAGATGTAATTCTCTAAAAAAATAGTTTAAGGTGTATAAGAATATTTGTAATAATTATACATAATTTAGAGCACATCATTCATCTTTATCAGTGCTTCAATTACTTCCTGAGGAATTTCCTCCTCTTCTTCTCGATCCATAGAGTCTAATTCTTCATTCATCAACCTTATGGCGGTCTTGACAGATTCAGCTTCTGCAACATCAGGATCAATCAAATTTTTCTTGTGTATTATATCATCAGATTGAACTTTATGTCGGGGCAGGGGATGTAAATCATCATCAGTAAGTGCAATCCCCTTTCCGTTTTCTTTTATTTTCAACATTTCTTCTTCAGTTTCTTCTTCTTCCTTATTCTCCCCCTCATCACCAAATTTTTCATCTTCATACTCTTCATTTATTAACTTCAGTGCATCTGATGGTCCAACTTCCACAATTTCCTCATCAGAACTTTCATATAATTCTCCGATCACCTTTAAACTCTCTGCACCTTCAGGTTTCTCCCCCTGTTTTGGTGCATCTGAGGTCTTCTCAACCTCAGACTGCCCCTCCAGGGTTCAAATCCTTAACAAAGCTTCATTCAATGCAGCCTCCAATGTCGAGTTCCTTGTAGTTAAGATGGGATTGTTTTCTCTCAACATGATGTTTTCAAATTCAAGCTTGGCATTCTCACAACAAATATCATAAAGATTAGGGCTTGAGGGTGGAGTTTCTTGATTTGGCTTTGGTGCAGGTTCAGACCATGGTTCAGACTTAGCTGTCTCTGGAGATAGAGCTTTATACGGTTCAGAATATGGGATTGATTGAGTTGGTGGGGTAGTGGCAGTAGCAGGTTGATCTTGTACTGGGGAAGATGGTGGTGATTGAATGGGTTGGGATAGTTGAGGTGGTGAGGTATGAAGTGGATCTCGTAGTGGAGATGTAGGTGGTGTTGTAACAGGAATGTTATCAGTTGGTTCAGTATCATATAAAGCAGGTTCAGTTGTGGGTGGTGAGGAAGGAATATCGTCATTTACATCATCTATCTCAATAGAGTCCGTGTCATCATGGTAAACTTCAGGTGGTGGTGAGTCTGGTGGAGTTATTCTGTTGACTGTTTCAGCAACATCTGATACAACATGTGCTGTAAATACATCATCATCCATTGGTTCTGTAGCTTGGTTGACTAGACCCACAACCTGTTCATCTGTCTCCTCATGTACCTCTACCTCAGCATTATCTGTCTCATGTGCAAATTGTTCAATCAAAGGCACATTTCCCTCAACAACCTCTTGTGCATCATCATTACTACCAATAACCATGTCATTTCCTCCTTCTGGACCATTGTCCCCATCGTCGTTTTGATCATTATCATCACCACCATCATTCACATCATCATCTTCTTCAACATCACTTTCCCTGGGGTTCTAGGCACATCAATTTCTCCTAGAGCATGTACAAGCAACCATGGGAGTACATCCCAGTCATCATTGTCAACAAATTTGCTCTGAGCATCTTTCATTCTCTTGCATATGTTGGGGTCCTGTAGTCTCAAAACCTCTCCCATTCTCTGAAGATCAGGCAATTCTCTATTTATCAAAATCTGTAGAAACCTTGGATACATAAGAAATAGTTGATTCACTTGCTTCTCTGCATTTGATACCAACCCTTGGAAGATAAATCTTGAAATGTTGAAAGGTTGCTGGTATAAAATCGCAACAGTGAGAGTCCCTAGCTCTCTACTCAATAATGTCCAAGTCCCTCTCCTAGGAGACAAGGACTAGATGACGTGGTGTATCAGGAAACGGTAGATTAACGGCCCTCCTTCACTTCTCCTTGGTATCCCATACTCTCCTGAAAGACTCTCAACAATCTGGGAACCGAGTAGGATGGTTGTGCATTAAAGTTATCATTTAGTTCCAATGCAGCTCGTATAGATGCTTCAGTGATCTCAATATCGTGATTTAGGACCGATGCCTCCATTCTTTCTCCGTTAACATTACTGGCATAGGTAGCTGAGCCCAAAAAATCTGCAATATGATTTCTGTAAATTGTGGGTCTTTCAGTAAGAGCTACTCTCAAGTTAGAGTTCCTCAAAAAGTTTATCATTAACTCCATTTCTTGATTGTCAACATCGAGCTCCAACTGAGCGCACATATTGTGCCTCTTCTCGAATTTTAAGGCCATCAGTTCTGGAAAATAAAAAAATATGTCAGTACACAAAGTTGTAGAACTAATAATCGAAGATGAGTAGATGATTTTAGTGTCTTCAATAACCTGTTCCGTAGTAATATGCGTACCTGCACAAACAAGTAAAAAATTAGTTCGTAAAGCAATTGGAAACCCTAATTCCGAAATCGGTGTAACGATTATCGAATAACGATGTCTTACCAAAGTCGAAACAGAGCTAATGGCTGTATTCGAAGTAAAATTTAGCAAGTATTAGAGTAATAGAGCAAGCGGAAGATAACACGAGCAAGAGGGTTTTTTTTGTGTTTAGGTTTTAGAGAAGAAGAAATATGTGAAAAAGTTTCTAAGTCCCCCTTTTATACCTAACGTTTGGGTGGTACAGTACCTCGATTAGTCGTCTAGCACACAAAAGTTGTCATTTAATTTCAAATTTAATGTACCTCCCTTGCTCGAGCATACAGCCAAGGCAACAGCTATCTCCCACTGTACTCGGTAACAGTTAATGAGTCAAGTGTTGTCATAAACAGTTAACAGTTAATGAGTCAAGTGTACCTCGATTAGTCGTTAACAGCTATCTCCCACTGTACCTCGATTAGTCGTCTAGCACACAAAAGTTGTCATAAACACTTGTACTAGGTAACAGTTAATGAGTCAAGTGCATAAATTGGTTTGAGAAAAGTCCATTACACGCGTCACCAGGTGAGTTCATGCTTTTTCCAACTTGTTTTCTGGATTGAAAAGAACAAAGGATTTTACTTGTTTCCCGGATTGAAAACAGAAAACATTTGCGTACACTTGTTTTCTGGATTGAAAACACCAAAACATTTTCTTACTTGTTTTCTGGAATGAAAACACAAACATTAGCCTATGCTTGTTTTCTAGATTGAAAACACGGACATACTTACATACTGGTTTTCTGAAGGAAAACACAACGACTTAATTTGGATTTATGTATTTCTTATATATCACAAGTGGTAGCAAAGTGTCAAGACTATAAAGTATGTGTGAAAGAAGTAATAGCAAAGTAAGGTATGAATACGTATCTTCAGATGCGTATGAGTAAGGGCAGGAATGTACTGTATGTTAAATTGATTAACTAGAACTCACTCAGCATAGCTGACTTTTAGTATGCACGCAGGCAGATAGGTTGAGACAGCTGGCTTGAGGAAGGACACATGGCACGAGATAAAGAGACTGGCATCTATGATGAAGTGTCAAGACTATTTTATGTTATGTTATGAGAAGACAATTTGTATGTTATGACAAAAATGCATGTTTGTAATGTGATGTTGAAGTTTTAAATTATTTCCGCGAAAGTTTAAATTAACTCTGGTGTTAGAATTGTGTTTATGAGTAAATCCAACACCAAAGTAGGGTTACCGGGAACGGGGCCTCACAAAGAACATCAAAGCCATTAGGTTTATAACAACAACTGGAGATACCTATTTGGAAGTGGGATATGATAACCATGGATTTCATCATGAAATTACCAAAGACTTTTCATCAAAATGATGCAATCTGGGTTATTATAGATAGACTTACGAAGTCTGCCCATTTCATTCCAATTCAATAATCATTTAGCATGGATAAGTTAGCACAATTATACGTAGAAAATGTCGTATCATTACACAGTGTGCCTCTATCCATTATTTCAGATAGAGACAGTCGTTTTACCTCAATTTTTTAGAGAAGTTTTCAAGAAGCGGTTAAATTTAAGTATAGCCTATCACCCACAAACATATGGACAAAGTGAAAGGATAATTCAAACACTGGAAGATATGCTTCGTGCCCGTGTTATAAATTTAGGTGGTAGTTAGGACATTCATCAATCCTTAATGGAATTTTCGTATAACAAAAGCTATAATACAAGTATTCAAATGGCACCATATGAATCATTATTCGGACGAAAACGTAGAACGCCCGTATGTTGGTCTGAAATCGCTGATAATAAATTATCAAGACCCCCGAAATTGTTCAAAGAACGACTGATCAAGTAAATCAGATTAGAGAATGGTTGAAAGCAGCAAGAGATAGACAAAAGAGTTATGCTGATATGCACAAAAAACCGTTAGAATTTCAAGAAGGAGACAAAGTGTTGCTTAAGATATCACCTTGGAAAGGTGTCATACGTTTTGGAAAGAAAACAGAGTTAATTCCGCGATTTGTCAGACCACTCAAAATTCTTGAAAGAATAGGTCCTGTAGCTTATCGTTTAGAACTACCGCAAGAAATGAAGGGAATTCATGACGTGTTTCACGTCTCCAATCTACGTAAGTGTTTAGCTGATGAATCACTTGCAATGCCTTTGAAAGATGTGCAAGTAAATGAGAAACTTAAGCTTGTAGAGGAACCGATACAAGTTGAGGATAGTCAAATCAAGTTCCTTAAGCGCAAAAGATTGAAATTAGTGAAAGTTAGGTGGAATTCCCGACACGGTCCGGAATTTACTTGGGAACTTGAATCCGAAATGTCCGCATCTATTACCGTAAATCTCGAGGACGAGATTTTTCTAAAGGTGGGGAGGATGTAACACCATGAAAATACCCCATTTAATTTTGGGCTAAAAATGTCAAATCTAAAAGTTAAGGAGTTAAAATGAAATTTTTGATTTTTAAAGTTCTTCGCACTACTCGAAGCAGACAATGAACCTACTTCGTGCTACGCGAAGTAGCAGGAACAGATGCCGAGACAATGATGTTTCTCGCTACGCGAAACCACGTTAAGTAACTGGGTACACGTGTCCAAGTACGTGTCAACACGTGGCAAAATATTGCAGGCCACATTGCATGATCAGATAAGATGCCTTCACGCGACGCGAAGGAACATTGACTTAAGTCCTTCTCACGACGCGCAGTAGTCAAATTTCAACTATAAAAGGGAGCGATACGGGCTTGAGCCCAAATTATCCCAAAACACCTTCCTAAACACATACTTTCTAGAAATCTGTGTCCTAACCTTCCCGGCTTTCCGACAGTTTGTTTTCTCGAAGTTTGTGCAAGAATTGAAGTCCTGAATCTCTGTTAACGTACAACCATTTTAATTAGAGAAGTCATGTCGACCAGTTGCTGGTCTATTCTTGTTCTCATTCTCAAGTGATCGTTTAAGGTAAGGATTATGATTAAATTATTTCGATATATATAGTTATAGTAGCTTAAGACCTAGTCAAGAATATAATCGTTAACCGTAAATGATTTCTAAATAATGTTTTATAAAAGTAATAAAGTTACTTTCACAAGTAATATTATCAAATTATATATTTTGACGGGCATGTAGTAACTGGAAAGGGGGGTATCATTAGTAGAAGTTTCTTGCCTAAGGAAAATAATTCGTACAAATCCTAATCAACCGCGGGACCCGTTTACTTACCTAGAGAAACTTACCAACGTGATTGAACCTATTAGGCCAAAGCATGCTATCCCAAACGTCATATGTAAATACAAATATATTTTTTGTAAAACGACTATAACTCTACCAAAGTTAAATCATACCTAAGGTCTGCTGATTAATCAAGAAACACCGTCAAGGTATTTATGTAAACCTATTTCAAATATAGGTTGACAGCATACAGACATGAAAAGTTTTCAAACGAAACCGAACTAACAATCACAGGTGAATACATTAAACCTTTTACAGACAGAACAATTTTTACACTTGTAGTAAACAGGTTGTTTATTGCAAAGAGTCTGATAAATATTTGCATGTGATTACAAATCTCTAAAATTGTGATAACACAAAATAGAAAATAGAAAGCAACTCAGATCGAATACACATGTGAATAGATCCATTCATAGCTAACTAATTGGCATACAAAACCAAGTCAGTCATAACCGGTTCTCCTTTTTGGGTCACATAGCTCGGGGAATGCTGTCTCCAAACCGGGGCTATGTAACTCGGGGAACTCTTGATTGTGTGTGTAGGGCAGTGGTACAAATCCCGTAATGACCGCATTCCTGCTGAGATTGTGAAACAGAAAACTATGTTTGTATTTAACGACTGTTATAAATTCTTTTAAGAGTCAGTCAACGTTTCACCAGCTCATCGCTGTCGTATTTTTCCCAACCAGTACAGGAAATTAAGTGTAGGTAGCTATAGACAAGGATTAGAGTCATGGAGATAGATGATCGCAATACAAGATGGCTCAATTTTGAATATAATCCTTGTATTATCATAAAAACAATATTTTGTAACCTAATACTCGGGTATTTAAATCCCGAGTAAGTTTCAATTTAAATTAATACTTTTAAAGTCATCCGCTAAAATAAATCCGCAACTCTGATATATTTACAAAACAGGTACTAACTGTTCGTCACACTCCTAGGCCCTGAGTCAGGGTGTGACAGAATGTGGCTCCCAACATGCATCTTAGAAGGCCCACCATGCCTAACCGTGCCATCTCTAAATTCAAGTCGTTGTCTTCCTCAACTTTAGTGATGCGAGAAGAGGTGTAGATGCTAATGTGACAACAATATTGATGTGTTGCTCGCCTGTGGAAAGTGTTGTGGATGATGTCAACTTACCAGCAATGCATTGAAATATTCATTTGTTATGTACGTATATACCTCATGTACAAATAAATGCGTATACTATGCATGAGTATCTATGTTGTTCATGTATAATTGTATATCTAACAATGAAACTAATGCGGTGTTAATATTATGTATATACCTATGTAGTGCATGCATGAATGAAATGTATGTTTGGGTTTGCAATTTGCAAAAACTGATGTGAAGCTTTGAAAATGGTTATATAATGGTTTCCAAAAATAAACCTAATTCGCTATAACCAATGTCTCTGATATCAATCTGTCACACCCTCAATTTTTAACTAACAGGGTTTTACAGGTAGGCACGCGACATACCAAGGTGCACATCTAGGCGCCCAGATATAACATTTAATGAAAAGCTCTAAGCATGATTAGATGCTTGATGAAATCCATGCATCCATGAATTAACCTATTTTCTGGCATGCACCTTAGTGACTTGAGAACGACATGCTAAAAAGTGTCAACACAATGGTTGGTGAGTTCGCGAGTTTATAAATAGATAAAGCAGTGTATTCCCAATCCATGTTCGTGCTACTAATAGTTGTTCTAAACTAAAGCTGACTATTTAGTTTGTGTGCCTCCCGCCATGTCTTACCAATACAGTGGCACTGTGTTAGCATAATTTACACTCGTCCTTCCTTCAATCGAGTTTTAGCGCAGGTGGGGTTTGTTAAACCCGGCAGTACTACTTAAATCTCCTTGCAATAAATGCTAACGGTCTGAGGTATGAGAGGGTATTCAAGTTGGCAATGTGCCACAATATTACGCATGTGATATACAATTTTACAAAATCAAGAACGTGTGTTTGTGTGCATGCTTTCACCCCAACAGGAAAAGTATGTAAAAGAGAGGGGTTGTGAAACTCAGCTAGAATGCGTGTGTTAGAGCATAATGTCTATTCTAGGGTCTTAGATGTATAGGTATGATTGAATAGGGCTATAATTGTCAAATGTTTAAAGTGTATGTTGGTAATAGTGCATAAGTCACAAAAACCGCATAAGTTATGCGGCGTATATCTTATATGCCATATAACTTATATGGGGTTTGATACCTTAAATGTCGAGTCCTATAAATAGTGTACTTATGCGTTATTATGTAGTGTTTTGGCAGATGTTAGAGTGAGAGATATGAGAGAGAAAGTAATCAAAGTGTCATATCTTGTAATACTTCAAGTTATCAATGAATGTGTGCTTAATGTTTTACTTGTTTATGTTCATTGTCAATGGATTCCGCACATTGAGTTATAGGCTGTAACATCTAGATATCTTGTGTGTCATATACACCATCATTCAAGGTCTTTTCAAGTGGTATCAGAGCACTATGGCTCGTTACCAGCTTGAACACTTCAAGTTTTCTAAGGTTTTCTCTCTATCTACCAATTTAACCGTCAAAAGTTCACCAAACTTTCACAAGTTATTTCTTAACTATCCATGACAAACCCTTAAAAATTCACTCAATTTCATCATCATTTGAAACTTTAAATTCCCAAAATACTAAAATGATGATTTCCCTCGTATATGTCATGGCACCGTATATGTTGATCAGGTATAACATATACGGCGTATAACATATACGCCGCATATGTTATAAGGTGAACACATATACATTGACCAAACCTAAAGTCTTATACGTTGACCTTATTTGACCTCATAACATATCCGTTGACCAGAAACATATACGTTGACCATTTCTTCTTCATACATATCCATTGATTCATTTTGACCAAGATGGAAAACCTAAGTGCGTTTGTGTCACAGCCTTCTACCCTACTTCAAAACATTAACCTGGAAAATGAAATGGGGACTGCCAACAAGCCTCCTAAGATTCTTAGAATGGAAGACTATTTGTCATGGGCCGACAAGTTTGAGACGTATGTTCAAGCTTTGAACTACGAAACATGGACAGCAGCTGAGGAAGAGTACATAATTCACAAGAATGAGAATGGGGAAAATTATCGATTGTCTCAAATTGCTTATGCAGATAAAGCTTTGTTTCTAAAAGAGAAGAAAATGTTGAATCTCTTTCAACAAGCCATCAAAGCTGAGATCTTTCAACTATTGCAGCATAATGGTTCATGTTATTCAATATGGCATGCATTCTTGAACAAAGATCGAGGAAACCCTGACATGAGAAAGAGAAAAATAGCACTATTAAAGAAAGAATTTGATATCTTTACTCAAGTAAAGGGAGAATCTTTCTTACAGTTGGTTGAAAGATATTGCTACCTGGTGAATGAAATGAAGAGACTGAAGATTGACAAACCAGAGTATGAATACATAGATAAACTTGCTGATGCATTACCTGAAGAATGGGGAACTTTTATAATGATTCAACAATCAAACCCCATTGCATATGCTTGTCTAAATCTTGCAAGTTTTATCAAGAAGCTGGAAGCTCATGAGCTAGAGCTCAGAAAGAAGCAAAAGATGAAATTAACCGCAGTATCACAAGATGTGGGATTATACTACAAAGGTTCACAGTCAAGTGCTTCTTCAAATCCCAAAATTCCTTCTGTATTCTATGTTGAACAAACTAGTCAAGCCTTTGCAACTAGTGTACCTGTTACTTCTGCTACTCCATAATATAGTAGTAGTTATTCAAGCACCATTCCTATATCTCAAGCTTTTAACACACAACAACTAGATGTGTTACAGTGCAACATTGCTATAAATTTGAAGAAAACTGGGTGCCTAACCACTGAAATTGTCAAGGAACATATGGGCATTTCTGGGTTCAATGCTGGAATCTTGTGAATGTTTAGTTGCTAGACGAATTGGCAACTACAACATGACAAGGGAAGATTATGATCAAATCGACCCAGAAGAGATGGAGATGATTGACATTCGTTAGTACATGGACAAAGATTCAAAGAGATCACTGGAAGAAATGTATTGGATGGATCCAATTCAAAGCTTGGCTTTGACAAATCCAAAGTGAGATGTTTTAGATGCAAAGAAAATGGACATTTTAAAAGAGAATGTACAAGCAAGAATATAGATGACAATGCTGCAAATCCATTTAGAATGGACTATTATAACCAAGTAATTTATCATCGTCCTTCTCAAAATGAGGATGATGCAATCAAAGGTAAATGATCATAGGCTTCTACTTCTCAACAAAAAGCTGCTACTACACAGATGGATGAGGGGTTCAACTGGAACTCGGTATTTCAAGCAAATATAGCTGAAGTTGTTGATGAGTGTGAAAAGGTTGAAATAAGGGAAGAAGTCAAGTCGGTTGAGAAATAGTTGATGGATGATAGCAAAGAGGTTGACAAAGTTGATCAAGAGGATGATCAAGATAATTCTGATGACAACTTTCCAAGAACCTATGGCAGAATTCACACAGTTCCTTCTGATTATCTTACCTCATTATTTCCACCTGATATAATTGAAAGCTTTGCAGGTTGGTTTAATGGCGAGGAAGTGCCACACGGTAAGATAGATTTTGGAGAGGAAGAAATTGATGAATCAGATGCCAAGGAATCAAGTAAGGTTGAAGATTCAAAAGAAAAGGTGGTTGATGAAATTATTGAAGTCGTTACTGATGAAGATTAAGAAAATTCAAGTGATGAACCAACCGATCAAGCATTCATGGCAAATGAGGTAACTCTAAACTCAAATTTATGTGAAAAATGTGAATTGCCTTGTGATGAATGTGACTTTAAGACTCTTGAAATTAAAGAGTTAAAAAGACACTATGACAAATCATTGTTTGATCTGAATGTTGTTAATGAGGCATATTTGAAACTTCAGTAGTCTGAAAAGTATTTATGGGAAAGGATTTTATAAGATTAGAAAACCATTTCAAGGTTAAAACACACGGTTGAAGAAAAACAAATTGCCATCAACAGACACATAGATGAAAATGCAGCACTCAAACTTGAGCTTCAAACACTCAAGATTGAGACTGAAAGAGTTAATTTGAAATAGTAAGTTATGCTGCATCGTCATATGTACTTTATCACATTATTCCTAAAAATTCATCAACACACAAGGATAATGGGACCGAGAACATAAAAGAGGATTATCATATTATGCCTCCACCTATGTGGAATGCTTATATTCCAAAGAAACCAAAAGGTTTCAAAAAGGCACTAAATGTGGAACTCAACACTCCACATCATGATAACTCAAAATCTGCTAATGATAATTGTGTTAAGTCTGAGAAGAATGAAAGTTCTGGATGTGATTTGTCAACTAGTGTAAAAGTGGTAGAATCGGTGTTAACCAAGGAAAAGGTTAAGGATTATGGGTTGGGTAATGAAAAAGAAATTGTGAATTCAAAAAGATTTGCAAAAACAAGTTTTTATCACAAACAATCTAAACCACTTCAAGAGAAAAAGATTGTGTTTGTGCATGGTAAAACATCTGAATCTGAAAAAGAAGTTGTGTTTAAAAATCAATCGAATAAAGAGTTTTATCGGTTGAAAGCAAAACGTGATCAGGTTGAAACTACATCTCAAATCAATAAGTTTATTGATAGGGCACGTGTTTTACGCTCGTCCCGGTCGATATAAACATGATCACATTCCGCCTCAAAAGACTGTGAGAAAGAAACCTGGCCTAGGTTATGTGAGTGAGAAGAAACCAATGAGTGTTCCAAAAACTGTTAAAATCTTAAAAAGAGATGAGTCAGTTAAAATTGATGTCGAAAAGGTTGTTAAAACTGATGTTCCAAAATCAAAAGTTACAAAATCAATTCAAACATCGTTTTATAACAAAAGACAAGCCACAGGTCAAAACTGAGTGGTAAAAACTGTTGTTAAACCACTAGAGGTTGTTGAGAAAGTAATAACTAAATATGAGTCACAAGTGACTAGTGAAGATTCATTAACTGGTGATTTAGATTATGATGATGTTAGGTTGTTATACAAGAACTTCAAACAACCCAAGACCAAGAAGGCTTGGGTTTCCTTGTTTCACTAAACTTTAAATTGTATGCGCAGGGGCTTCTAAGATCCCACGATACTCGTTGAATAATGGATAGTGGAGCCTCTAGGCACATGATAGGTACTCTCTACTTGCTGAATGATGTCAAATCAATAAGAGGAGGGTATGTTGGTTTTGTTGGAAATCAAGGAGGACAGATAGTTGGTGAGGGAACATTAACAAATGGGAAAGCAACTTTCAAGAATGCTAACTACATTTCAGAATTGGAGAATAATTTGCTCAGCATATCACAGATTTGTGATAAACACTTCTACACACTTCACGAACTGAGAATGTTTGATTTTGAAACCGGGTTTCAAAATTCTACAAGAGTGAATTCTTATGCGGGCTCCACGAGAGAGTGATCTTTACGTCATGAGTATGAGCACTACATTAAAATCTCAAGAGCATCTGAACGGGAATCCGTTTTATGGCATCGAAGGATGGGACATATGAGTTTGAGGAAGATGAACCATCTGGTTCACAAGAACTTGGTAAAGGGAGTGAATTCAAGAAATTTTCAATTAAGCGAAGAATGTTTGGACTGTAAAAAGGGAAAGCAGACAAAGAAACCTCATCCAAAGAAAATTGTCAACACCATTAACTTACAGTTCAAACTTCTCCTTATGGATCTATTTGGACCAGTTAATGTCAAAAGTATCACAGGAGAGCTTTATTGTCTTGTGGTTACTGATGATTTCAATTGATTTTTGTGGGTGATGTTTTTGGAATCAAAGGATGACACATATGATTATCTAATGATCTTATTCAAGAAGCTGGAATATTTGTATAATCTACCGATTCGATGAATAAGAAGTGATAATGGGACGGAATTCAAGAACAACAAGATGATAGAGTATTTTAATGATCGGGGGATTCTTCATAAATTTAGTGCACCATACACTCAACAGCAAAATGGGGTTGCTGAACGAAAGAATCGGAGCTTGATTAAAACGGCTCGAACTATGCTTTCATATTCAAAATTAGCAGTTAACTTTTTGTCAAAAGCAGTAGCGGTAGCTTGTTATACTCTAAACCGGGTACTTACAGTCAAGAAATTCGGCAAGGCGTGTTTGGAGCTACTTAATCATCGAAAACCTAATCCTAGGTGGCTTGAACCGTTTGGATCAACGTGTACTGTTCTTGAACCAAATGGCAAATTTGGTCCCAAATCTGTCGAAGGTTTCTTCGTGGGATATGCTAGTCCACTCAGACAAGTCTACATTCCTAGCCTCCACATGATTTTTCAAGTCCAAAATGTCGATTGTCAAAAATACACTTCTACCATTCAACGACCAGGGGATTCTAGGCTATTTGATTATGAGAGTCTTTGGGAGAGTTTCAAACTTCCTAAGGAAGATTTTTTCAAAGAAACTTTGACTATGATTTACAATCAACAATTATCGAAAAATCAAGTGACTATGCCTGAAGAACCTACGTCTATTCCTCAAGAAGTACCTGACCATGTTCAATCTGATGATGTTCCAGAATCTAATCCAGTTTTTGATGCCGATGGTGAATCAGATGAGGAGATTATTTAAGCTATTTCTCCATCCACTGTTATTACTGAAATGTGTGAGAACAATCTCCAGCCTGAAGTGACAATACCTACTGAAGTGATGCCGAGAACTTTATCTTACCATCCCGAGGATAATATAATAGGAGATCTGAATGCTGGAGTGCAAACTAGACGTCAAATCGATCAGAATCTCTAGTGTTTCTATTCTCGTGTATCTCCTTTACAAAATCAATTCTCATTTAAATGTTTTATTTCTCAGGTTGAGCAGAAAACGTATAAAGAAGCTCTAACTGAAGAAAGCTGGGTCAATGCCATGCAAGAGGAGCTTATGCACTTACCTGAAGACAATATATAGAATAACACCAAATGGCAGATCTTTTCACCAAAGCTTTGGATAAGTCAAGATTTCATTACTTATTAAAACTAAATGATTTAAAAGTTTTGGGAGGTGTTGATAAGGGGGTTACCGAGATTACAAGTGTGTTGGATACCTTGTGAACCCAAACATCAGAGTCAAATTTTATTTTGTAAATATTTTTCACATAGTTTTTTATTTTACGGGGAGAAAATTTCTAGAAAAACCAAAAACACTGAAACTTTTGAAAAAGCCAAAAATATTTTAAAATTCAAAAAATGACAAAAACATTAAAAATGTTGCTCCTCTGAAAATGAGTTTTTGAAGCAAAAAGAGAAGATGATAGTACATTGATCATCTGGTCCCATATCTAGTAAAAAGTAGGTATAAAAGGTTCTTTAGTTAATTGTATTGGTGCATTGGTAGGCCTTTAAAACAAACAAGTAGGGAAAAGTAAGTGATATAAACTTAAAATTTCCAAATTGATGGGGTGTTAGTTTCTAGCAAAAGTCTTGATAATGATGGCAGAAATGTAATAGCTGTTCATACTCAAGCCTTTTAATCAGAATGATTGTTTAAATTTGTTAAAACATAGCTATCAGTGAGTGGTTAAAGCTTCAATGATGTATGGTTTTATGGCCTTAAATCATGTATTGATGGGATGCTTTAAGGTTCCTGGATCCATTGGGTCTTTATGCGGTTTATCATTTGGGTATTCATTTCGGTGAATATTTAAACAAGCTTTAAAAAGCAAACCCGCAGATTAAGCTGCTTTACAAGTCATTAAACTTGATCGCACAAGTACTTATGTACTAAACTCATTACTGACTTGATCAAAATCCGCTGTTAGACACACGTTGTCCCCTTGCTCGCCAACACCTTGGAATGGTATATCTTGTAGTGGGGATTATTTGCTGATATGCTTAATATAAAAGTCTTTTTATCTTCTGATTCTAAGGTTTAAGTCAAGTTGGGGTGACTAAGTAACAATCAAATTACGCCTGAATCAAGATTAGAACCGATAATTCCTGATATTTTGTGCCTAATTGAACCATTTAAATATATCACAGAAATTTCTGAATCATTTGTTTAAAAGGTTTAGGTGGAAGGACAATTTGGTCAATATGATTCCCTGCTCAAACTCACAAAAATATGTGATTTCTATATTGATTTCTAGTTTCTGTTTCAGTTGTTAAGTTTCATTTGAAATTTGTTTCTATTTGAAAAACCAAAAAGATTTTCTTTCTGATTTAGTTTTCGACTCTTGATATGCGGGTGAACTATCTCTCTGGGTGTTTCTTTGAATAACAAATTTTGCCAAGTTTGATAAAAAAAAAAGATCAAAAGTTTATCTGTTTTGCTCAAGGTCATTAATTTGGCCTTAGTAAAATAGTAATTTTTTTTAAACTGGGTATTTTTTTAAGTTATTCTTTTATTGTACAAGGACATTAATTTGTACTTGAAACATTACATTGGTGTGAATTGGAAATAAGAACAATGATGGGTCTGACATACTTGTGCAACGTATAAGTATTGAGACTTATATGCCGCATAAGTTATGCGTCGTATAAGTCTCACACTTATACGACGCATATGTTCATGTGTATATATAAGGTGTTATAAACCGTATAACAAATGGAGGAATGATGGAAGTGACTCTGACAGAGCTGAAGAAGAAAGGTTAATCTTGGAGTTTAAACCCGTGGGAAAACGTTTTATCAAGATTGAATCTGACTCAGAGGGTGAATCTATTGCACCCAATAAAAAGAAGCAAAAAATTGTGAAGAAAGAGGTCGTTACTCCGGTCACACAAGAAGAGGTCTATTCTGCAACATCTGAGAAAGATCCTGAGGAAACTGAGTCTGATTCAGAAGGCCGGAGAATGAGACTAGCCAATCCAAGGGCTAAGTATAAGAAAAGGGCTGAGAGTTCTAAGAAACGAAAAACTACTGATGAACAGGATGATACATATAATCCTGAAGGTGTTATGGAGAGAACTGTGAAGAAAAAGGTGGTTCGTATCAAGAAGAAATCAAAGAGAGCTGATTCACCAAAGTTAAAGTTGATTGATGAACCTGATAGTGAAAAACCAGAGGTTATAGTGACCCCGATCAATCCAACATTTGTTGTGGAAGAACCAGTTGTGGACTTGGGCAGAGATGATAATATATTGAAGACGCCAGTGGTGGAACCATCTCCACAAGAACAAGTGCCACAAGTTTCACCAAAACCTACTGATGAAGTTCCTGATTTTAGCTTACCGTCTCTGGATGCAAGCTGTTTTGGAGATTTTTTTTCCTACTTTCAAAGATCTTGATTCATTAAAGGCTACTGTTACTGAACAAGGAATAAGAATTGATAGTCTGGTGGTTGAGAATGAAAGACTAAGGAAAGAAAATGCTGAACAAAGACAGATTATTGAAGATGGTGAGATAAGGAGAAAGCATCAAGCTTATTTGTTGAATCTTCATATGAGATACTTTACCATATTGGAAGACAAATTAGGAATCAATCTTGTTGAAGAACTTAGGAGGTCAGAAGATAAAGTGTTCACTAGAGTATATGGTGGTGAACCACTGACTGAAGAAAGTAATTTCAAAGTACAATATGACCAAGACCGGGTTGAGGGAAAAGGTAAAGGGAAAGTTGATGGACCAATTGTTCATTTTGATATTCCAGAAGTTAGTGGATCATCATCGAGATTTATGCATATTAATGAACCAGAGCAGGTGGTTGAGCCGGTGTTGGAAAAGGTGGTTATTGAGCAAGAAAAAGAACAAGTTGTTGATGAACCAGTTGAAGCTGATACTGCTATACCAACTGAGCCAGTAGATGAAGAAGAAAAGGAAAATGAAGAATTATTAGACAATGGAGATTTTCTTTCTCAGGATGATAATGATGATGATGATTAGGATGATCCAAGTGCTGGTGGTGGTTTAGGTGTGTTGGTTGGGTCTGGTACAAGTGTAAATGTTGAATCTGTGGTTGAACCAGTAATTGAAAGTGAACCTATTCAAGAATCTACTCAAGCAGGTGGTAATGTTGATGAGAATGAGATACTTGATGTTGATCCGATTGCATATAAGCCTCCTGTAAGATTTTCATCTACTAGAGAAGAATTGGAAGAAGGAGAGATCGAGGTGACACGAGCTGATCTAGCTAGAATGCTAAACATAACTGAAGAAGAGTTTGATTTCGATTTTGAAAAGGATTTGGGTTCAATTGATGATAATGTTCTTGTGAATGAACATATTTCAAAGGAAGAATTGGAGAAAGAACCAGTGACATATGTAAATGTTGCGGATCATGTGTTTCCTGATTTTGATGAGGAAATTGACATGATAAGTCAGGAATTTGATGATCAAGGAAATCCTGTACCTTCTGATAAAAGTAAGACTACTGAAGAAGCTGAGGTAAACAGTCAGGAACAGGAGGACTGGTTTGAGAAGAAAAAGATTGAACTGAAATGTATACACTTAAATCCTGTCAAGTATTACAAGAAAGGAAAAGAAGCTAAGCTTGGGAAGGTTGTAAGTATTGCATATTTGCCAAAGATCCGAAAGATTGCTGTAAGAAGAACGTATGGCGTGCAATATTTTGAGAGCCTATGTGAATTAAAGTCTTTACTGTGGATGGACGTGGTGGATATTATGGAAAAGGAGTTATTAAATTATCCAAAATGTGGGCCGATAAAAGAGATTTAGGAGTTTATTAAACGTCAAGCCAAATGCAGATTCAGAAACTGGACTCCTCAAACTCCATATCTTCATGTATCGAAAGTAAAGTAAGATCCTGAAACAGATGACTTTGTGAAGACATGGAGGTATAAACAGGCTGAAACTCTGAAGGTGATTCCTATGTACCCAATGGAGCAAGACTTTCATGTGTATTTTCGTTGGTGGTACTATGATGAAAACAGGGGAGAGGCTCAGATTGTGCTAAACCAAGATGGTGTCTGGGACGTAATAGATATGATGGACCCCATGTGGACTAAAGAATTAATCGATTTGGTTAAGTTTTCAATAGGTTATGACTCTTGGAACTCAAGGTTACGAAACTGTCAAAACTCAGCAAACATCAAAACTCAACAATCCAACATGATCGCCTTTAAATTTCAGAAGGATTACACCCATATCAAGATTTTGATATCGGATTTCCATATCTCCAATCTCAAGAACACAAAGAATAAATTATAGCATAACCAACTACTCGATGTATGCAAAGAAATCAACCAATTAAGCCTCTAGGTATTGTTCTTGATCCAACTCCATAAGAAAGTATATGTGTGTGTATTCTTGAGAGAAAAATGAGTCAAGTGTGTGTGCGCACGCGCATGTGTGTCTGTGTGTGTATAGGATTTCATCCCAGAGAAGAAGAAAGGAAGAAGAAGGAAAGAAAGACCAAAGGATAAGAAACCAACTTGATTCTTAATGTATTCATAATTTATCATTAGTGTTTTGCATCAATGTCCTACTTAATTAACTTCGTTAATTTATTTTCTACAATAGATTATGTTAACTTATGAAATAATATAAGTATTACATATACATGTAGCAAGTAGGCATGCATCATGTCATATAAGTATTGCATTACATATATTAACTTATGAAATAATATTTCGTGTAGGCACGTATTATATTCCAACACGTAATAAATACATGTAAAGTGATCTTTGAACACATAGCTCCTAATACATATAAATGTATATTTTTATTCTTATTTGTAACTTGTTATTCTTATTAGAACACTAACGTTCGTGGACAGAATCATGTTTGTGTTTCATGTAACACTTACGTGACATGCATGTGTATTTCCTAACTTACTTAACGAATATAACGGAGTTTAGTTAACGGAGTTAACCTGAATATGTCAGGTGTCACATGGAAGAGTAGATAATAGTAGTTTAGAAATTAAATTAGTTTTACTTTTAAAAGTTAATATATATATATATATATATATATATATATATATGAAAAATAAAAAAAATAAAAAAAAACTAAGAATTTAACTTAAAATTTAAAATTTTTATCTTTGAAATGAAAATATTAATCGCTCAAATTCTTAAACGGGTTAATAGGTCAACCCACTTTTTAACGATCGTGTTTGGGTTGACCCATTTAAGAAAACAGGTAGTGTCAGCTGGCCCAAAACCGATAATTTTTTGTTGGGTTTCTGGTTGTGTTAGGAATTGCCGCCCCTAACACGCATCGGGATAGTCACATGGAAAATTTGAGACAAAGATTTGTACACTTAGATTTTAAACACATAGAGGTCGATTATCAACCACAATCCATATGGATTCAACAACGGGTCTATGAAGCGTGTAATCTTATAATTGAATGGCTTATTCCTTGGCAGCTGGCAAAACAACTCCTTTTTTTCGACTTGAGGACAAATAGATATTTTGGAAGGGATGTATTATTAAGTATCTGAAGAGGTAGGTCCCAGCAGAGCCCAGTTGGACCCGCAAGACTCACCTCAAAGAGGGACGTCTGCGCAGTTGAACCCGCAAGACTCACCTTCAACAGGGACGTCTTCGCAAAGGCTAAACTCGCAACTCACCTTGAAGAGGGACATCTGCGCAGAAACCAACTGGATCCGCAGGACCCACCATGCTCAGAGACGTGACGTCCTTACGCGCAGTACGCAAGCTGTTCCCGCAGGAAAAGCCTCCCAATGGTGAAGTACCCCGCCTGTTCCCGCAGCTGCGGATACAAGCCATCAGGGAAGGCTACTTGCGCAGCAAGGCTACACGCACAAGGCACTTAACTCTTAAATAATTCAGTAATGTCACCTGAAGAAGGAGTGAGCAAGTCGGGAATACTCCCGCACAAAGTCGGGAAAACTCCCACCCAAATGGGCCAGTCCGTACGATACTGGAGGATCTTTTGTATTGTACCTGACGAGGTATGGACAAAAGATCTGACCAAAGATACGAAAGCTCACTGACAACAGTATGACGAGCAGCACGCTCTTGTACTGTGTCACTATCAGCCGCTGCCTACTCACCAACCTGTCGGAGGACGTGCATAGCCTGCAGTTGGTGGAACAGGAATAGTACACAGCCGGCCTGGTCACTATCAGCCGCTGCCTACCCACCAACCACTAGCATGGCATGTGCGTAGCCCACAATTGGAAGAACAGAAATACTATTCAGCCGGCTGTACCTTCTTGGAAACCTACCTTCGGCTATAAATACTCCAACACCTTGGAATGGTATGGACACATTACATTACCTTATCACATCTTATCTTCTCTAGCAATCTCTTAATATACACTTATATTCAAGAGCAATCTAGTCTGATTCTCACGTTGGAGGGTGGTCACAAGGAGGTACCCCCCCCCCTTCTCAGTGACGAGCTCACGGTGTCTGTTTTGCAGGTCACCAGAAGAACCATCTTTGCCGGACATAACCCCTCGTGGGAAACATCTATTTAACCCCCAGATTATCCGTAATCTGCCCGGGGTCGATTAGTGTTTCTTCATTGGCGCCATCCGTGCATAAAAGCTAGAACTAATTCCCAGTTTTTTCAAAACCTCCGAAAAGATGGTTAACGTTACTCAGGTCCCCAGGCCAGGGAGTGACCAAGAAACCCCGGTAACCACAACCCCAGCAACTGGGGGGAACACCGGCGAATACACACATTTTACGAACACTACCCCGGTTACCCAAGTCGGGGCAAGTGCAGTAAATTTTACGAACACTACCCCGGTTACCCGAGCCGGGGCAAGTGCAGTAAACAATCCTCCCCTGGGATTCATTGATACCCAGGTGGAAAGACAACAGACGAGGCCCCCCCGCCAAACACTTGAACAAGTTAAAGCGTGGGCGGAAAAACGTCAAAGGGAATTCCATGCTGAGTTGGATGAACGCTTACGTTCACTCCAACAGGCTGACGAATTCGGAAGCACTCGACAACAGCTCAACATGAGCAATGAGTGCGAGTACTTGGACGATGATTCGGAGGAATCCGACACCGACGTAAACCCTCGCCATAGGGCGAAAGGGAAGCGTAAGGACACGGACTTCCAACCGAGAAGGAATTTAGGAGAAAATTTCAAACCAAAAAACACGGGTAGAAACCCACGTGACTTCTCCAAAGCTTTTAGACCAACTGTTGCAAATTCGGGAACGTCCAAGTTTGCAAGGGACATTGCGGAAGCAATCGCCTCGAAGAGTGCCAAGCAGATGCCCAACATCGGCACTTATGATGGTATATCCGACCCAGACGATCATTTGAACAGATTCATAGCGGGGGCAACCGTCAGCAACTGGACGGAACCCACGTGGTATTATATGTTCCAGATGACGCTAGTTGGAGCGGCTAGAGCGTGGTTTGACCGTCTACCGGTCCACCACATCTATGATTGGGCAGACTTCCAACAGAAGTTTAGCCAACACTTCAGCCAACAAAGAAAGTATACCGAAGAGCAATGGACAATCCTCAATTGCATTCGAGAGGAAGATGAATCTTTGCTAGACTTCATCACTCGCTTCAACTCAAAGAAGCTAAGTCTGGGTAGTATTAGCGAAGATCTTGTTCGCGCTGCTTTCATCCAGGGCACAAAAGACCCAGAGCTCATCCGCACCTTAACGGGTAAAGATGGCATGCCATCCACATGGGATGCCAACATGACAGCAGCTAAACGCTTCGCGGAAACGGAAAAGCAACTGGGTAGAGATCTTCCCCAGAGCACAAACCTCTACACCCAGAAAACAAGAGAAAACAATGTCCTTACCGCCCGACTAAACAAAAAGAGGAAGCTAGGCATTTGGCAGACAAGGGTAAACTTTGACACCTCATCCGGCTCGCACCCTCGGTTAGGCGGAAAGGATAACATGCCTTCGTCAAACCGGAACTCCAGATGGACGCCACTCACCAAAAGAGTCACCGAGATATTCGACACCGAGAGACTCCCATGGCCAAAGGCTCCAATAATCCGAGAGCGTCACAACGCTGATCAGAGCAAATTCTGTGACTTCCACAGGACAAGAGGCCACAACACCGAGGAATGCGTAGACTTGAAGGACATCGTCGAAGCATTTTTCAGAGATGGGACGCTCACGCACCTCGTGGCGTAATGAACACTGAGCAGGCTAATGCGTGTAGAACCCCAGTTGGGGAAAACACGAATAAAACTGCAGCTTCAATGTCGGAGACTACATACTGCGTAAACAACGAGATTCCGAACCAAGTGCATATCGGCTCGAAAGGCTCGATGACACTCCCAAGAACATGGAAGGGAGCTCAATTACACAGTCTGCATGTAGATCAATTCCAAACTTGTAAAAGAAAAGGCCCAGAGCCACTTCTAATGGAAATGATTCTCCTTATCACATTGACGATGATGGTCTTACATTTATACTTAATGAACTTTCCACACTGATATACCGGTCTTCACCGCATAGATAAGTGGGAAAACAAGTCGTTGCATGTGGAAGGCGGCAAAACCCGCATAAACACAAAACGAAAAATTTCTAAAGAAAATATAAGGAAAGCCTTCACGCAGGTCAGTCATAGGTAAAGTTTGATCATCCTACTAAATGAAAGTGCCGGTCCTAACCGCACAAATCATGATAAGAGGACATCGAACTAACCTATTGACAACCGCGCGTCGAACGGTTAATTTATTCAAAACACTGATATGCCGGTTTTCATCGCATAAATAAGTATGAAGAAATCGTTGCGTGTGGAAAGCGGCAAAACCCGCATAAACACAAAAAACGGCAAACCTTCACGCAGGTCAGTCATAGGTGAAGTTCGGTCATCCCACTAAATGAAAGTGCCGAGCCTAACCGCACAAATCATGATAGAGGAAACTAACTTTAACCTATTGACAACCGCGCGTCGAATGGTTAACTTATTCAGAACACTTAGAAAATATCTTCAAGGAAAAAATGAGGAAAACCTCCACGCAGGTCAGATATAGGTAAAGTTTAGCCATCCTACTAAGTGCAAGTGACGGTCTTACCCGCACAATCACGAAAGAGGAAGCAAAACTTTAACCTATTATCTGCCACGTTGATAGGTTAACTTATTCAAAGTACTTAAGAAATTGCTAAGTTAAACTAAAGTATGCACAAGCGAATCATATATTGTTTATGCGGCAAAACAAGTGCCAAATTAAACTATAATATGCATGAGCAAGTCGTATAACGTTTATAAAGCAAGAGTGACGGTCCTACCCGCACAAAAAATTTACATTCCATAAAAATTCAAGTATTACAAGAATGGCCGGGTATCTACCCGCCTACAAGAGTGTAAATCTATACAAAAACATAAACCTATCCTAACAGTGGGAAGGGATCTAAAGGTTCAAGCTTCAGGACCACTTCCTCCAAACCCACTTGTACCCGCACCATCAGTTGGCTGTGGCGGTTCAAGGAAGGTCTTGAGAATGGTTAACCCATCATCAGCAGCAGCAACTTCGTTCACCTTCTCCACCACTGGATGCGGGAAGGCAGCATACAAGTTCACTGCTTGGTCATAAGCATCTTCAGTATCCACATCATATAAAGGGAAGTTGGAAGGCGGGATGCCCTTCTCAACGAACCCTAGACCATGCAGGAAGCCAGCCTTTTCCCCATCCTCATGAGAAGCGTTGAGGGCTGCGCTCATGGCATCGTCATATGATGTGTCCCTGAAGACCCGATGCACAACCTACAAAACAAAAAAAAAAAGTATCAAAACCTTTTCTAAGTATAAAGAAAAGCGTGAAGACATTATGAAGCTAAGCTTACCTGCGACAACGCTTCTCGTAGAAGCCATTCCTTGGTAACCAGAGCCTCCTGGAGGGCATCTTGAGCTTGGTTACAGGCACGTTCGGCTTCACTTTTGTTAAGGTTGGCAAGCAACACTTTCTTAGCAGCAGCCTCTTCAACGCCCTTTAGCTTACGCTCAG
Source organism: Bidens hawaiensis (assembly GCF_021521415.1). NCBI lineage: Eukaryota > Viridiplantae > Streptophyta > Magnoliopsida > Asterales > Asteraceae > Bidens > Bidens hawaiensis. Next base: position 31,811 of record NW_027496965.1, on the reverse strand, counting down.
TATGGTCAAGCATACCCCTCTGGTCCAAGATTTCTTGAAGCTTCTTGGCGTCTTCCATTGCCAAGGCGTCATGAGCCTGCTGGAGACTCTCTAATTTGGCTTTGAGCTCCTCATTCTCGGTGCGTAGAGGCTCAGCAACAGCTTCAGCCCTGGTGGCCCTCTCAGTTGTGTTCCGAGCGGTTTCCTTAGCCAACCGAAGCTGTTCGTTAACAGCTTGGGCAGCCTTGGAACGGGCCTCGAGACGGGCCTGAACTTCAACCTCAAGGGCCTTGAAGGCCTTCTCCTTCTCCGCAGCAACGGCGGAGAGCCTCCTGTTCTCCTCCCGGACAGCCCGCGCCTGAGCTACTTCTTGGATACGAGCTGCTTTTAACTTGTCGTTTTCACGACAAAGCAGCTCGACGCGCGGCTGCATCCGGGCGAGAAGAATTCGAAGCTCGTTCGTCAGCCTACCCTCCTGGTAGCTTGACATAGCTTCTCCCTGTGCACCACTAGGGGCGGCGTGGCGTGCCCACTCGACGCAATCCACAGCCGTCCGAAGGGTGGTTCCCCGGCGGATGTTCCACCGCGGAACAAACACCTCATTCAAATCCGACACTGCAAAAAACAAAAAGCAGTTAGGAAATGATAAAAAAAAAAAAACATAACAGGCCAAAATAACCCTACGCACCTGTATGGTCGACGACAGGCCTGTAGCCGCCAAACCCATCACCCGAACCTAACGGATATCCATCCAAGAGGTCAGGCAGATGGGAAGGAGGCAGAGATTGGCTAGACGCCCCAACCCCAAACATACCTGCTGAACCGGCCGGGAGCGAGGTGGTCGCCGGTGCCGGAGGCACGGTTGAAGCCGCCGTCGTAGGAACCAACGGAGGTGAACTCACCGGAAGTGAACTCACAACCGTGGTCGCCGCTGCGGAAGAGCCCGCAGAAAAACTCACCGCCGGCTCAGTGAAGGAATCAGTGAATATGGCACTGACAGCCGGCGGAGACGACGTCACAGTTGGAACAGTTGCCTCAACCGAGTGAGCAACTGAACCAACACTTGAAGCAGGCGCAGCCGCCTGGGTCATCGCCTCGGGTAGGTTGACCAAACCTACCGTCATGGGTCCAGAGCTGCTCCTCCCCGCATCACTTTGGAATGCAGTTGCATCCACGCCTGCATGAAGACAAGATATTAAAAACAAATGGCGGAAAGGTATGCAGTTAAAGTAAAAGAAGTTTATACTTACGAGTCTTCTTAAGCTTGAAGGATCGGATAGGCGGGGACGAACCCGATGGAGCCGGCCTCTTCACGCCGGTCACCGTCGTTGTCCTGGGCTGCTCGGAGGTGACGGCTGTATCGACCTCCGGAACAGTGGTCTCAACACCACCAGGGTTCCCCGCCGCCTCCTCGCTTTCGGTCTCTGACTCAGACCGATTCACCGGATCGGCACTGGAGGCAACCTTCGCCTTGCCCTTCCCGCCGGCAGCCTTCTTCTTCCTAGCCAAGAAAGGACCATCTGCGGATTCCTCATCAGAAGATGACAAAATTAGAGGAATTCCCGCAGAGGTTTGAGCATTGAGAGGGCGAGGGTCAAAAAGTTCTTTACCTGGCCGCCTGGCGCTCAGGATCTCGTGGCCTGGCGGGTAGACCTCCACGAACCGATCCGCCGTTTGCTCAAAGATGGGCAACTCGTTCTCATCTAGAGCACGAGTACCCATCCGAGCGGGACCATCACTCTCCCGCGGCTGCAGGAGAGACTGTAAGTCGTTTCCCTCTGAAAACAAAAAGAAAAAACGGTTAGAACAAAAACCCTAAATTAACGGATAATATGAAGCATACCGTAAGGGACAGAGTTCAAACCGTATTCGAGGACGATGGGAATCTGTGACGCCTCCTTCCACACCCGGCTCATCCCGAGCATCACCATCCCGGACTCCGCAAAGCGGTAAACCGGAGACTGGATCCGGGAAACCTTGGAGAACCATTCCGCCTCCTGGTAATTGGAGGCGTGAAGGTTCGGGAGAGCTCTCCCGTTCTTGAACGTCATCGCTATGGGGACGACGCGAGCGGAGATATAGAAGAACTCCCGCTTCCAAGATCGAACACTGCGCTCGGTAGCGCAGATCTTCAAACCCTTGATCCGATTGACCAAGGAATACCACCCCTGGATGCACCTCCAGGAATAGAAGGTCATCAGGCGGTCAACATGGGGCTCCACACCCAGAATGAGACACACCCACTCGAAATGGCGGATCTTGGCGATGGCCATTGGGTGTACCTCAGTCAGATGCACACCGTGTCTCTCCAGAACACGGTATACAAACTTCGTCAATGGGAACCTGAGATTCCCATAGACGAAGAATGCAGCGTACACCCCTATCTTGCCCTTGGGGGCATCGTACACCGTCTGATGAGATGCCGGAAACTCAGGCTCGAAAGGCTCGAGCATGAACTTCCTAACGACGTACTGATAGAGGTCGATCGGAAGAGCACACTGGCACTCGCCAGCAGTACTCTTGTCATCCTTGTCCGACGTGGACGACGGATTCTCGAGGTATACATCGGACTCCTCGACAGTAACATCAGGATCATGAGAAGACATGTTTGGGATGTAAACAAGAACGATTTCAGGAGAATGCTCGACAGAAAAGTTAGAGTATTCGCCGGAAATCGTTTAGAAGAAGAAGAGAGGTGAAACTGTGAGTTGAGATGCAACCTCTCCTCTCTTTATATACTCATCGCAATGAATGCGATGAATTTAATGCGGAAGAGAGAGGAAAACGCTGGTGCAATGAAACTATGACACGTGGAAAAAGCAAGCTGGCAACAGCTGTTGACAGGACGCGTGCCGTAAACTTCGCGGCCACGCGCCCGAAAACTCGCGCTCACGCGCCTGAAAAAGCGTCTGGAATGACCATATACTGTCACGTCGTCATAACTTCCTGCACGTCCTGACACTGTCAGAAGAAACCGTCGGACGACGTTTCAACAGTTTGGACTGTTCTTATCCTTTCACCAACTCTTCGAATTTCAAAAAGATTCAAAAAGATTCAAAAGTAAGCGGGACTATACCCCTTACCTTGGCAACCAAGTAGCTATAAGACAGGTGCGAGTACAGTGTTAAGGCAAAACCCTTCACATACTTAGCACCTGCAGGGAATTGAAGCCAAGAATACCTCGGCAACCAAGTAACTATAAGACGGGTGCGGGTACAGTGTCAAGGCAAAACCCTTCACATACTTGGCACCCGCAGGGAATTGAAGCCAGGAATACCTTGGAAGTAAAGTAACTATAAGACGAGTGCGGGTACAGTGTCAAGGCGAAACCCTTCACATACCTAGCACTCCGCAGGGAATTGAAACCAAGAAGGATCTTCTGGGCCATGCTTGCGGAAACGGGAATAACATCCTCGCATAGCGGGAACGTCGAGAACTAGATTGTTTGAAGCTCCAAGATGGAATTGGTTGTTTAACATAATTGATCACTATGTTCAAAACTACCAAAACCTCATGAAGAATCTACACAAGTGGAACTCAACGCTCCTGACTTGCGAGGAGGTTACAGACCTACCCGCATCATACCCAAGGATCAAGCAGAAAAGTCGGGAATTTCTGCACGTGACATTAGGACTTCCGCGGGAAGAATCCCCATGGAAAACCTTAAAACTAAACCCTTTTCAAAACCCTTTGCTTAAGTCCAAAAGTTCACCTCACTTATTAACAATTCATGAGAAGAACATTGGACTGGGGGGACTTGAAGAGGTAGGTCCCAGCAGAGCCCAGTTGGACCCGCAAGACTCACCTCAAAGAGGGACGTCTGCGCAGTTGAACCCGCAAGACTCACCTTCAACAGGGACGTCTGCGCAAAGGCTAAACTCGCAACTCACCTTGAAGAGGGACGTCTGCGCAGAAACCAACTGGATCCGCAGGACCCACCATGCTCAGAGACGTGACGTCCTTACGCGCAGTACGCAAGCTGTTCCCGCAGGAAAAGCCTCCCAATGGTGAAGTACCCCGCCTGTTCCCGCAGCTGCGGATACAAGCCATCAGGGAAGGCTACTTGCACAGCAAGGCTACACGCACAAGGCACTTAACTCTTAAATAATTCAGTAATGTCACCTGAAGAAGGAGTGAGCAAGCCGGGAATACTCCCGCACAAAGCCGGGAAAACTCCCGCCCAAATGGGCCAATCCGTACGATACTGGAGGATCTTTTGTATTGTACCTGACGAGGTATGGACAAAAGATCTGACCAAAGATACGACAGCTCACTGACAACAGTATGACGAGCAGCACGCTCTTGTACTGTGTCACTATCAGCCGCTGCCTACTCACCAACCTGTCGGAGGACGTGCATAGCCTGCAGTTGGTGGAACAGGAATAGTACACAGCCGGCCTGGTCACTATCAGCCGCTGCCTACCCACCAACCACTAGCATGGCATGTGCGTAGCCCACGGTTGGCAGAACAGGAATACTATTCAGCCGGCTGTACCTTCTTGGAAACCTACCTTCGGCTATAAATACTCCAACACCTTGGAATGGTATGGACACATTACATTACCTTATCACATCTTATCTTCTCTAGCAATCTCTTAATATACACTTATATTCAAGAGCAATCTAGTCTGATTCTCACGCCGGAGGGTGGTCACAAGGAGGTACCCCCCCCCCCCCTTCTCAGTGACGAGCTCACGGTGTCTGTTTTGTAGGTCACCAGAAGAACCATCTTTGCCGGACATAACCCCTCGTGGGAAACATCTATTTAACCCCCAGATTATCCGTAATCTGCCCGGGGTCGATTAGTGTTTCTTCAGTATCCTAATGACCCGGCCAAATGAAAATTAGTTTCATCCATAACCCAGTTAATTGAACAATTAATTGCAGTTCTAATCATCTTTATCCAACGGAGAAACTGATGTGTTTTTATTTAATATTTAGTGTCTTTAAATAAAGTTGTTTAAAGAGAGAATAGTAGTCGAGTATTATGATATGGTTTATTCATATAATTAGAGACTTGCCATTTTGAATTGGTTATATCAGAGTTTTTACCTTTCTCGAATTGGGTTATTATCATTTCAATTTCAGTTTGTAATTTCGGTTCCTATCAAAAGATGAGACAGCCATGGGAGAATTTTAGAGTGATCTTTGATTGTAAATCTCCTTACCAAATGAGGACCAGTTCTACAATTAATAAACCAATTTACAATACAAGTACTTAAAAATGAATCAATTAGATCATTCACATCGTATCCATTATTTTTTGGTAAGAGGGGTTTAGGGTGTTGTACGAGAAGAGAAAAAATACACTGATTTTTCTGCATATTTGAAAAGCTATTGTTTATTCCCTATAATTTTTTTAATATTTGTTGAATATGGTTGTTAGTGGAGTAAATAGAAAAGATAATAATAAAGGTATCACTAGTACAGAAGAACCCTAAAGATACGGTGATTTTGGCTAAAAGGTGCGAGCCAAGGCCCGCACTTTATACCGTGGCATCTTTTACTAAAATGGAACCCCACCTTCTATTCTTTTAAATTTGAACCGCATCTTCTGCTTGCACCAAATCAATTAAATATGAACCTCCTAATATGCACCTTTCTTATATGAACCTGCTTGTATCAAAAGATGCTGCTTTGTTGACCGCATCTTCTGCTTCTTTTGATTTTTTTTTATTTTCAGAAAACAAATAATATTATATATATAACCTAATCTAAATTTGCAGAAAACCATAAATCCAGTATAAATTTCAATAAAACCCAAAGAGAATTGTACCACAAATATACATATGTTTAAAATTAAAATTAATACACAAAACCTTTTAGAACCTAAATCTTCATTCTTACAACCCGAACCAACTTCTTCATTCCTGCTACACGAACCGATGTCTTTTTTGTCGCAACCCGGCCCGTAAAATCATCTAACAAAACATAACGCTACATTAATAAAATGAAGCTTAAAAATATATGCAAGTGTGTTCATTAAGAAAATGAATGTATCCTTGTTCGTTTATTTTCGTTCATTAACAATATTAAACAAACGGTTCACGGTCGTAAACAAACAAACATTAATGAGTTAAACATGTCAGCTACATATTATAGTTTATTTGCAAGTAGGCTGGTCGTTTGCTTGTCAAGGGTATTTCTGGTATTAGGCAATTTTGGGTCACAAGCTTTAAATGTTATTGCAAATTGAACAAAAAAAATAATTTTTTTACGGTTTTTCTCACAAGTCAAACCGCAAGTTGTAGCACAAAATATCATTTAGAAACAAATTTTGTTAATGGGTCATAATCTAAGCAGATTTGGTACATGTCTACATTAGCAGAATATTAACATGTTGGCTTCAAAGGGTGTTTTAGTTACTATCTTTGACGATTTTAGTCAAACTACAATTTATCATTTAGGCATGGCCCGTTAGATATAAACAAACATTAAAATGGTAGATTACAGGAAAAACTTGAGATGCCTCAACAGTCCATCTCTCAAACATGGGTACATCCCGAGTAATATATATTTGACCCGATCACGGCTCAACATTCAACGGGCCTCTTCACCACGGGATTTTAAAACCTGAGTAATATATTTGACCCGCCAGAATGATGATCACGCCACACGGGCCTCTCCACCACGGGATTTGAACACCCGAGTTATATATTTGACCCGAACGTGATCACCATGCACACACACATCAATATGCCTACTCACATCATTCTTAGTCACGAGGAACTAAATATCATCGCATAACCGTAGGCTATAAGGTAACACATACTCATACATACATACATACCTCCATACATACATACATACATACATACATACATATATATATATATATATATATATATAAACATCCCAACGTGAACCAAGTAAATAGGTCTACTCGTATTCAATTTCTACCAAGTCTATTAACATCCTCGAGTCTAGACCATCAATAATGTATGTAACCTTAAAGGATACAAGACCATAAACAAGTCTAAAATATCCTAGAGCATGTAAAATAATTCAAATATAACTTTCAAAATGCACAATCACGAGTTAGACCGTGTAATACCATTCAAATAGTTGTAACGGGTAAAATCGTATAAAATTGGATTTCGGTGTGTATGCTAGCCCAAAACGTAAAAAGAGTAAAAAGGGCATCATGAACTCACCTGAGGTCAACCAAACACCAATAACGAGCTAAGGACTCCCTAAGTACTCACTCACAAGCAAGGGCCTGTAAATTGCACGCAACGCATCACTAAACTGGACCGTAAAAACACTCTTGCCTAATGGGCCGTTCAAGCCCAACACTTTGGCCCAAGGCCCAACACCTTGGCCCAAGGCCTAACACTTGGCCCAAGGGCCAACCACTTAGCCCAAGGCCCAACAACTTGGGCCGAGGCCCAACCCAAACCCAATTACATTACCTCAGCCCCTAAAACCTCAACTAACCAAATCCACTCTACGATTATGGCGGGGGCTAACCATGATGCACAACTCACCCGCCGGTAATCAAATCGAGTCGAATACGCGCGTAATAAATCTTAAAACAAATTGTCAAACGAATCAGCCCCAAAGGGACCAAATTCCCATCTTAACCTTTTCTTACATCATAATTATGTCACCTGAGTTGATAGGGTTGACGGTTCCTTTTTACAACTTTCAATTTAACATTTAAACGAAAATTCGCGCACCGCCGACTCGATTGACCAATCACCAACCAAAACAGCCCCGAGTATCAAAATTTTAATTTTCCTACAGCCCTTAAACCCCCCTAGGGCTGTACAAACTAATTCGGTCGGTCATCCGATCGATTAACGCATCAAACTCAACAATTGCCAATCCTACACCCGATAAACCATAGTTTTCGAACTAAAATCGATTGACCGACCTAAACACCTCCATTGGCCATGAAATTTTGGTATGTTGTAAGTGACATACCTAGGAAGTTTGTGGTGCAAAAACCTTAGCCAAAACAGCCCCGAAACTGCCCAATTGGACAGCCACCTGACAAGCCTAAAAACAACCGAATTTCGACGAATAAACACGCCATAAGGATGAATTAAGGTGAAAAAGATGTATACATATAATACCGACCTGTAATTGAAGTTTGGATGGCCGGAACGAGCTGGTCTTGAACGAAAATCGAGAAGAGAGGGGGAGGGAGGGCGCCGATCGGACCTGCTAGGTTTAGGGTTTTATTATTTTTTTTTATTATAATATAATAATAATACATCCTAGCCCCTCCACTTTACTAATGATCGAATTTGTAAGAAAAGTTAAGTGAGAAACGTTTACGAGGGTGGCCAGGAGCTCTCGGAAGAATGCCGGGTCAAGCCTGAAGGTGAACACAATGCTACTAGATTAACCCTTTTTATCAGAAATTTATGGACGTTACAATTTAAGGTTTTTAAGGTTTAAATAGGCAAATCCCAAAGGCTTTTTAGGAACATAATCATCCTTAAGTCCATTAGCCTCTCTTAACCTTATCCATTTTCAATATTTAATTGATTTAAATGACGTCATATAACACGATAACTAAAACAACTCGCGATATTTTATTTATTTATTTATTATCGAAACTAGGACGTTACATATTTGGGTTGAAATACCCAAGTTCGGGTTGACCCGAATAACCCGAAGTATAATACATCGATGCATGCATCCCTAAATTTTATAGGGTAGTTTAGCGCTAAAGTAACATAGTGGCCTTATGTATTCTTGTTTGGCTGTTCTCTAGACTCCAATTAATATTGGATCTATAAAGCATGTTGAGAATGTATTTTCCATTCAAAAACTTAAATAGTGTAGTATTTAAACCAATATGTATTGAGCATGTTTCTTCAATCTACACAAGTATTGATCCACATGTTACAACACTCATACATCCCATCTAATGTATGTTTGTATGATAAATTTTATGTTTTGCTAAAGAATATATGTTATTGTTGAATATGAGCGTATATTACGGTTTTATAACGACTTGGAATATGGTTTTTTAATTTATGATATTGTTAAAGGTGGATAATTTTTTTTAAACCCGAAACGCGACCCGAATTTTCTCGACCCGTTCAACCCGAAACCCAAACAAACCGAACTTATTTGGGTCGGTTTTTGGGTAAATTTATTTGACCTCAAACCCAAACAACCCGAAATCCAAATAAATAAACCGAAGAACACTCCTACCTTAATTCATTCGATTTATGACAAAAATAAGCGATTTGGATACTAAAAACGAATTAGGAATGGAAATCAAGAGATGGATCTATGCAGACCTCTCCCCGCGCCACGCGGCCACAAGGAGGGCCGCCGTCGCGCGGCGCTCTGGCCACCATGAGGTAGAAAATTCAATTTTGAAGATTTAGGTCCTTGTAGTTTGTTAATTGGGCATTTAAGGAACCTTTGATGAATAAAATAAGAAACGAACAACATATAAAGTATGAAGGGTATAAAATGAACATAAGAAACTTAAATACTTATAAATATTTATTTTTATTAATAATAAAGATCTAAAATGTTCCAGTGTCTGATTAAACGTAAACGAATATGAGTTCAAAAAATCCGAGATGTTACATCCACCTTATCTACTTATAAATAATCAATCAATCAATCAATCAATCATGCCCAGTAAAATCCCACCGACAGCAAAGCTATAAGTAGGGTCAGGGGAGGGTGGGATGTAGGCACACCGTACCTCTATCCAAAGGAATAAAGAGGTGGCTTCCAGAGAGACCCTCGGCTCTAAGTACATGTGTATGAAGCAAAATAAAGGAAATCAAAGTTTAACAGTTATATAAAAACTACTACTAATTATAATAATATTAATAATAAGATCACAGTTTAACAGCTATATAAAAGCTAATAATAATTATAATAATAATAATAATATATGTAAGGGAAATACCATTATGGTATGTGACCTAAATAAGTTAAGTCTAAGCCCTAAGGTATACAATTCTCTTTAAAAATCCTTAACTTATAAATAAATATATTTAATAAAAACTCTAGAGGATGTATATTAAGCTTTCAGAACTAATTGCATAGAAGACATCTATTTTGGATTATAGCGGTTTCATAATAAAGAAAAGAAAAAATTAAAAAAGAACCGCACCTTTTGCTTCCATTTTTATTTAAAATTTAAACCTGCCTTTTTAAACGCACCTTATGCTTCCATTTATATTTAAAATTTAATTACTCTCAGAGGGTGCGTTTGATGTATGGAACTGCACCTTTTGGTTTTTTGACATCGCACCCTTTGATCACTTTGTAGTAGTGTATAAAAAGGTTTTATTTAATTGAATAGGAGAGAGATTATGTAATGATTTTTAGTGTAATTTTAAATTTTAAGATAAAGAAATGATAAGAATGTTTTGACAAGTGAGAACTTTTATGAAAAAAGTAATATATATTTATAAATTGCATAACAGCTAGTAGCTAACTATTAGCCCATTTCATACCTACAGCCTTCTTTAAACGTTTGTTCTCATTTTCTAGTTTTTATCGATGTTTGATTCTTCTTACAAGTACACAAGCTCTTTCTATCTTTTCTTCCTTTTCTTTTTTCTCTAAAATTTCTAATGTTTTTTTCTTCCTCTATATTAAGAGGCCTATTAAAAATACTAATGAAAGCCTAAAATAAATAATAGTAAAAGAAAAAACAACGCATTTTATATAGGTGTTGAGTGGGGCGCCCTTCCCAGATGCATCGCATTTCAACGAAATTGAAGTATATTATTGTTATTACATCTATCGAACTTAGTCTTTACAGTACGGCCTCGCATTGTTGATGTCCCAGCCATCGTTGTTATTACCCGCACCTCATACACCACCCTTGTCTCTGTCACCTACACCGTCAGCTCCCATGACGTAGGTCATCACAACCATCGTTTCTGCCAGCAAGACCATCACGTAGTAGTGGTGTATGTGACAATGTTGGAAATGAGGTCGCGACAATAGTCCTGGCGACTGTGAAGGTGATGGCATCGAGATGTTGATCTTCCTGGTCATTGTAATGGCAACGACGCTAATAAAAAAAGAACAAGATATTAAAATTTTATTAATTTTTCAACCAAAGAAAATTTTTTTGAATCGTATTTTAATTCTAGCATAATTAAAAAAACAAAAACTACATTATTTTCATAATAGAAAAATGTATGTAATTAGTTTACACAAATGACCTTGACCTAAAATAAAATCAATTAAATAACAAAACTACATGCATTTGAGCATTCATATGTATTAGACCTTCAGTAGGGACTATAAAACACACACTCCTCTTCTTCATTCTTTGTTACCTTCTCTCTTTCCTCTCTCACAAGCCACCACTATGATTTCGATCATATAAATTTCTTCTGGGGTTTTGAGAAGCAGAAGCTTCGTTTCTCTCTTCAACACATGACCTGTGTCTCTAAACCATCAACTCGATCCAGATAATATTATATTAACTCCCTTCCACCTTTTCATCATTAACCAGCTCATTCATATTCATAGGAGCACGTTAAATATCTTTATTAAAACCCCTACTTTTTGTTAGTGTTCCGGTGCAATGGGTTGCACATCATCGAAAGAATCAGTATGCCGGAACTGTCAAGCTCAGTATTCTCCGGTACGGAAGAGCTATTCTTCTGTCCCGAACCCCTCTCCTCCGCGAGACTCCAGCGGCCACCACGTCGTCGCACTCACCTCCACGACGCTTGGTTACCTTCTCGTCGAATCCGACACCAAGCCCAATCAGTTTCACCAAGATTCAAAGGTCGTCCCACAGAAGAAAAGTGAAGATTTTGCAGTGGGGCTGATAGAAGCCAAGACATGGTCTAAAATGATTGATGAAAAGATTAATAAAGTTGTCCCGAAAACGCCTATATTAACACCTCCGGGTGAGCCCGAGACGATTAACACGTGGGAATTAATGGAAGGTTTGGATGATTCAAGCTCTGTTCAACCGGATCAACCTGTATTGCCATCGGTTTCAAATGCGAATGACACGTCTATAGACTCAAGTTTTGATCATATTCCAAACAAGGCTAACCTAAAGCCGGAATTGATCAAGGAAGAGCATGATCATGCAAAGAAATCGTTACAAGCCGATGAAAATGAAAACGTATCGCATAACAAAGAGAAGTTGATTTTATACTTTACAAGCTTAAGGGGAGTTAGAAAGACATATGAAGATTGTTGTCATGTTCGAGTGATACTAAAAAACTCGGGTGCTCGAGTCGATGAACGCGATGTATCTATGCACTCGGGATTCAAGGACGAACTTAAAGAGTTATTGAGTGATGCATATAATGGTGGAGGGTTGCCCAAGGTGTTTGTGGGGAAGAAATACATAGGTGGTGCTGATGAAATTAGAAGATTCCATGATGAATATCAGCTAGATAAGGTGTTAGATGGTTGTGAAATGGTGGATGATTGTGGCGGTGACGGTGGTGTTGGCGGAGGAGGATGTGAGGTCTGTGGGGATATAAGGTTTTTACCATGCGAGACATGTTCTGGTAGTTGTAAAGTTTATTACGAAGTAAACTCTGATGTTGGTGAGGATGAAGATGCTGAAGAAAGCGATTGTGGGTTTCAAAGATGTCCCGATTGCAACGAAAATGGACTCGTAAGGTGTCCTATTTGTTGTGATTAAACGTATAAATGTTTATAGTTATGTATTTAAAATTTGTTATGTATTAAATTTGGTTCTTTTTTTCTATATGTATATCGTAAATTGGAGATGTATCATGTGACTTTAATTTGTATATAACAATGAGTGCTTAAATGTTTGTTTTCTACGATAATGCATATACAAATATCTGCGTCAAGAAAATTTAATAATATAATGTTGTTAAGATAGTGTGTTCCAATTTCGGTTTAGATTTAATGTGATGTTGGCCAAAGATGAGGACAATAGGACGTGTGGTGGTAAATTTAACCTCATATTTGATTATCAAATTGTGTCTTCAATCTGGTTTTATAGTGCAAAAACTCTGTTGTATATTGGGTATACTTGTTTTTTTATTTTTAATGAAGAAAAAAAAAGCTACTCATTGGTAATTCTAAGTATATATATTTCATTTTCTTTTTTTTTCTTTTTTCTCTTACCATTCTAACTATTTTTGCTTGATGCTTTTAAATTAAAACAACAAATTAAAATACGATAATTTCCATCCATATCATTATCTAATTAGTATAATTGAAAAGTTTGGTATCACAAAAAATTTTCCTTAATATTTTTAAATATAAGACATATTTGTGGAATAAAGACATAATCTAATTCTTTGATAGTGTAGCTTGTGTGGATTGCTATAAAGGCATTTGGTTGTTACCGTAGCAACCAGAGTTTGAATCTGGTTGTTCACAACAGTGGATATTTTTTTGGTTTTGCACTCTATGTAGCAACACATAGACTTGTGTTCTAAGTTTTCTAACAAGGTTTAGAAGTCATTGTATGCGTGTATTTACTTTCACATGTTCTTATATGTGTCTCTGCTACCATTTTTCTTTTTGATTGTAGTTGCACACGCCTCCATCTACATCTTCGATTGTTTTTCCATTGCGAACGTAACTGACACCGATCGAATTTGCGCCGACTTACTGTGTAACGCTTGAGTTTTATCAACGCATGGGTTTCAACGCAGGGGTTTTACCAGTTGTCTCGGCAACGCGCCGGGTTAAAAAAACTAGTTATAACTATAGGAAAAGTTTTTTACTTTTTTTTTTGTTTTTCTTTATATTTTGAGTTATTAATTTTTTAGGGATTTTTTTTTTATTTTATAAAATTTTCTTATCCTTTTTATTTTTGTCTTTGATTGTTGAATAACTTGAACATATAACTGTATATATTATTAGGTATCATAAATATTATATTTGATTGTGAAATAAATTCCTAAATAATTTCAGATTTCATGATATACAAAATATAGATCAAATTGTATCTTAAAAGAAAAGTTAAAGTTAATTTTCATCTATAAAACTACCAGAATTAATTAGTATTATTTGACAAATGTTTAGGGAAAATAAAAGTAAAAAAATTCTGAGTATGCATTGTTTCTGTAATTAGATCATGTATCATCTAATACATATCATACTCAAAATTGTAAATTTGTTTTATCAATCTCATATTCGGTCCCATACACCTGTCATCCATATATGCAAACATCCAAAATCATGAAGGTTCCTCCATTAACTATCATAATCAATTGACACCCAACATGCACAACAACAATAACTCATTTCTAATACTTTGACCGATCGCAATAGACAAGACATGTGTTTTCCATTGTTAGTGATGAATATTGAACAAAACCGTTGTACTAACTCTGGGATCGTAGTAACTTTTCTTGATCTCAAACAAGGACATTAAGATAAGATTAATTGCTAGAAAACACATTAAAACACAATACAATCATTTTGTGCCAAAATATGTGGGTGCCTCATGTATGTACCTGCTCTCACTTGGCATTGGCATCACGTGTATCGTATCTATTCATACATTCATGATTTTATGACAGCAAAGCATGAATGATAGTTATTCAAGAATACTAGACAATGTTGATAAAGTTTTGTTATAAGACTTATAAGATAATTGATTATTTAATTACGTAACTAGGAATGTTGAATGTGTATCTCATATTAAAAATATATAATGCTTCTAGAAATTAATTTAGGAAAAAAATAAATAAAAGTTAAATAACCCGGCTAAGGATTTTTCAAACGAACGTTTCAAATCAGAATGTAAAGCTGGGGGTGGGGGGGTGTATATAATGAAGAAGAAAAAAAGGTGAATGATAATAGTAAAAAAGGAAAAAAAAGTAATAGGATAGAGTTGGGAAATGAGATCAGGGATATTTTTAGAAATTTATAACATAACATTTTTTGAAGGGTGTTTGCCTGAACTGTTGTGTATGCGTTGCCTGTTTCCGTTTTCAAAACAACCAAGGAGGTACATGACAGTCTGATTATCTCGGTGTTGCCGGGTTCCATTTAGAAACCCTAGGTGATGGTGGAGGTGAGACCGGCGCCTGTTGACCAACGATCGTTTACATGGCAGTGATAGTTCGGTGAACAAAGAGATGAAAAAGCAAACATTACACTAACATCATAAACAAAAATGTGACTATGATGATGGTTTGAATCTATATCTACGTGATAGAGGTTGTTGCTTCTTTTGTTGATGATGATACAGAACGAGTATGTTTATGGCTATGATGATAGTCTATTATATGAGCCTTCTTTTGTTATAATTTTTACATATTTTTTTACTTAATCTGTGCTTTTTATTTGGTTTACGTTGTTGGTTTGATGAGGATGAGTGTACTCTCATCCAAGAGATGGTTCGATTTCTTATCCATTTGACTTCTTTAATGCTTCGATTTGTTTGAGGTTGATGCGTGCTATCAACTTTTCGGTGTTTAGCTTTGTTTCGATTTATGATATCAGACCCTAAATTTGGTTGTGACTGATTCAAGATTGGATCAAGAATGAAACTAAAATTGGTTTTTTAGTGGCATATGGCATTTGTCTTTTGGTATTTTGTTTGGTAAGTATAACATCCGGCGCTTCTAAATAATAAATAAAAAAATAATTAAATAAATTTTATTATTTAATTACGAATGTTTAATTGACGTTAAATAAATAACAAAATAACTTAGTGGGCGGTAGGCTTAAATAGAGATGGACATAGAATAAATCATGGACTTAGTGTGTCAATAGGCCTAAGGTCCATGGGCTTATGGAGTATGAATACCCCTTAAACCCTAAAACTCAAGCCACTTTCCATTTTTACCAATAAACACTCAAAACACACACACAAATACTCTCCACCATTTCGGACCAAGATCCAAGGAAAAACCGGAGATTGTTGGTGTTCGAGCATCTCAACAAGCAAGAAATACACCAAGACTCGATTTTGTTCACTACAAAAAAAAAATAAAAAAACAGATCATTTAGTGGCACACATTTTTAATGACATTTAGCTTTTATGCCACTATTTTATGTTTTAATGGCACTCTGCCTATGCCACATTTGCTTTGCACACCCTTTTTGTGACATTTAGCATTTGATGTGCCAAACAAATTTAGGTGTTAATGATACTTTATATAGGCAACATTTGCTTTGAATACACTTATAATGGCATTTAGTATTAGTGTCATTAAAATTTAGATATTTAATAACATCTTGCGTATGCCATAATTTCTTGGAAACATATAGTGGCATTTAGCATTTAAGCCACGTAAGTTTGTGCTTTTAATGTCACTTTGTGTGTGTCATATTTTCTTGTCACACATTTTGAAAAGTGTTAGGCCCCGTTTTATATGTTTAGTCTTTTGTATTGGTTGTTTATGTTTTGGGCTTATCAAAGTCGTTTTGTATATATTGTGCCCAAGGCCACACTTGTAAACAAGCTCATTGGGCACATGATGAATATAACACTTCTCATGCATGCTCTCCTATAAATAGGGAGCATGCCATGAGAAACAAAATCTTTTAGCAAAATTCTTAACTCATCTATCTTACTTTCTCTCTAGCTCTCCCTCTCTTTCTCACATCCTCTCCACCTGAAAATAAACTCAAGATCCGAGACCAATAGGTGACTTGGTGTGATTTCCGCTAGCACTAAGTTTGGTTGATCCAAGACATGTTGTTAGATCCACCCGCGTTGGGACCTACAATTGGTATCAGAGCTTCGGCTCACTAGTTGAGGTTTTTGGATCACAATCTTGGGTTTTGATCTTGAGAAAGTAGAAGACAAAGTGTTCTTGCAAGAAAACTACAAAAATACAAAAAGAATCGGATTCAAAGTTCATAAAAATAACCTAGAAGTTGTTCTTGGTAGAAATTACAAGTTTAAAAGTTGTTAAAACTCAAGAAACAAAAACTCAAAAGTTGCTAAAAATGGACAGTTTATAATTTCGCTTCGCATGTACTGAAAAGTTGTTGTACCAAACTGAAAAGATTAGGTGGACAGATACCAAGAAAGATTGTTTCTGGAAGATTTAAGAATTTTGCTTCTCATGACCCTTTCGCTTCGCACGATGTTTCGCATCGCATAGCCTTCGCGTCGCTTGAGATTGCGTTTTGCTTCGCATCACTGTTTCGCTTCGCTTGGAACAGTTTCGCATCGCATAAACACGGTTTTGCTTCGCTTGGAACTGTTTCGCTTCGCACAGCCATTTCGCTTCGCTTCGTAATTGGTTTCGCTTCGCTTGTGTTTTTCGCTTCGTTTAGAACAACAGTTTCACTTCGCATAAGCCCGTTTCGCGGGAAATTCTTGTTCGTTTAAGATTTTGAACTGTTTAAGGACTGTTAAGTGTTTCGGACTGTGTAGCCATGACGAGTACTGATTCTGAGTTGTTAAAGGGTTACTTGTTGCTCGAGAACCAAGTAGGAACACCTACAAAACCTCCAAAGTACATGATCTTAGATGACAACTTTGCCGATTTTTTCATGAACTTTATCTCATTGATTGACTCTGAGTTAATGCGATGTTTTGAGATAGGTCCTCACGTTCCCATGATAGCCACTACAAATGGGGAACGACCAAAACCAGTTGAAAACTAAGATCAAAATGATAGGACCTTGATTGAGCAAGACAAGAAGGCATACCTCACTCTCACTATTTCTCTTTCCAATGAGATTACTGAGACTCTTCATGAACATACAAGTGCCAAAGGTTTGTGGGATGCACTTCTGAGATAAGGGAAAATAAGAAAGCATTGTTGAAAGAAGAATTCAATATGTTTAACCATCGTTAAGGTGAGAATGTGTTGGACTTGATAAAGAGATTTAAAAAGTTGATGGTAAAAATCAGAGCTGCTACTGTCAACATCATGAACTCTGAAATCAACCACAAGCTGATGAATTCTTTGCCGTACAGATGGAGTACCAACACCGTGACAATCAAGAGAACCACCAACCTAAATGCCATGACAAATACTGATTTGATTTCCATTATCAAATCATTTGAAATGGATGAGCAATGAGAATGAACAATCATCTGAGTTCTCTAAATCAAGCTGGGGTGAACACTGCCTCATCAATGCCAACTGCTTTCATTAGCAAAACCTAGCAGAATATGTATCCAGTGACCACTCCAAAGTACTTATCAAGTGTACCACCACAGACAACAGCATTTATCTCAACCGGCAATCAGTCCACATCATCTGGTTCAAGCTCGTTTCAAAAGGAAGTTGATAGTGCAGTTGAACAAGCATTGAAAGCTCATGGGATCTCATCTTCGTCAAAGATTCAGCAAAGCAAAAGTTCCAGCTACTGTGAAGCACTCCCAATGCTGAATGACTCAAATGTATCACTAGTTCATGCATTCTTGTCAAGTCATGAAGAGTTACGGCAAGGAAATCTGTTGCCACCAGAATTTGAGACTGGAGATCTAAAAGATATCAACCAGAAGGATCTCAAGAAGATGGATATCAAGTACCAAATAGCCATGGCGGTACACAGAGCCACAAACTTCATGAAGACTTATGGAAAAGACAGCTTCAAGGACTCTGACAGGAAATTGATTGGTTTTGATAAAAAGAAGCTTCGGTGTTACAACTGTGGTGAAAAGGGTCACTTTTCAAGGGAGTGCACAAATCCTCCCAAACCAGCAAACGATATTCGTGTGACCGAAGTGACTGAAAGAAACTAGTAAGTCAGCTGGAAAGAAGCATGAAGTGCACAAGTCAAGCAGCTTAGCTCCAAGAATTGGAGGTCATCCACATAAGGGCACTTCAAGCTCAAACTCAAGGGACCTTGTCTCGCAAACAGAGGTCCAGGCTGGTATGGATTGGGATGATCAGTTTCAAGAGCTGCAGAACCACCTCAACATGGCAGGA
Organism: Bidens hawaiensis; assembly: GCF_021521415.1. Taxonomy (NCBI): domain Eukaryota; kingdom Viridiplantae; phylum Streptophyta; class Magnoliopsida; order Asterales; family Asteraceae; genus Bidens; species Bidens hawaiensis. The sequence continues at coordinate 13,026 of NW_027496965.1, read as the reverse complement.
ATGGATTTTACTTCAAACCACGAAGCATCTTCATCTTTAGCTGCAAGTTTAGAGGCATCACCTAGCGATGAGGTACTTAGCAATTTATGTTCTAAAGCTTACATTGATAAGGTTACATATTATAGATATCATCAAAATGAAGTCTTGAAAGAAAATTCAAAACTTCGAGAATTAAATGCTGAATATGTTAAATCTGACAAGATTTACGTTGAAAAGATTGAAACTCACCGTGATAATGTAGCAAACCTTAGAATTGAAAATTTTCAATTTGAGCAAGAAGTAATATATTATAAAAACACAATTTCAAAATTAAAAGATGAAACTGAAAGCTTGAAACTTGATGCTTGTGATAAAAGGAAACAAGAAAAGATAGTCGAAAAGTTTGAAACATCATCTGAGAGGTTAGATGATATTATTGGAGCCCAGAGAAGTAATAAAGTAAAAGCGGGGCTGGGGTACGATTACACTGCTTTACCTCCACTTTTGAATGACAATTACACCAGTTTGCCCCACTTTAGCTATAATACTTCTCCCGACGAAGAAATGTCATATGGGGTTGGTAGAATACCAAAACCAGTGAAGTTTGTTCCTGCAGTGTCAAAAACTGCTGCTCCAGTTCAATCATTTGATGAGTCTAACATCAATGTGTCTTGTGAAGCAGGTGATGTAATCAATGGTGATTGTGGGAAGGTTAATTTGGGTTGTAAGCTAAAAGGAGAATTAGAAGCACATTTTGAATCTTGTGTGGATCTAACCAAAACAATTAACAATCCAGTTTGTAATAAAGTTTGTGAATCTATGTTGGGAAGTTTAATGTCAGGATCAAAAGTTGTATTTTGTGAAACTTCTAGTGATGAAAGTCGTAAAGATGTTTTTAATGAAACTGAATGTTCTACATCTGATTCAGATTGTGAAACAGTGTTTGATGAAACAATCGAAGCTAAGGTTGACGAACGGACTAGTCCTAGTTGCTCATCAATTGATCATAATATTGAGAATTTGAGAAGAATCAATTTTTGAAAATGAAAAACCAATCACTTCCTGTAAATATGTGCCACCTAAGAAAACCTCATTTTCTCAAAATACAAATTATGTTCTCAACACTATGATCAATTTGATAGGCCTACTACTACTCTAGACAAAAACCTAGGCATTCAAATTATTTTGCTACTCAACGTTCAAATGTTCATAATTATCAGTCAGATAGAGGTTGCAAACATGTTAACCCAACTACATCACTTCATCACACATACTTCAGTGATCAAGATATCTATAAATGCAACCAAAGAAAGTGTTGCTTTGTTTGTGGAAATCCTTCTCATCTTGCGAGACATTGCAAGAACTGGCACAAACAACAAAGAGAACTAAACAGTGCGTTTGGTCAGGCATTTCCTAAGGTTGATCACAAAGCTAAGAAAATGCCTAACCAAACTCACTCCGCTGCCAGTGAGACGGATTTCAAACCCAAAAGTGATAAGAAACCAAAGAAACCATTTTGGCTAACCCAAAAAGAAAGAAACGGTTAGCAAAGGGTTCGGAAGCTGAAAAGCCAAAGGGCCTTTCAAATGTTTTCAACAAGAAACACACCGAGGACTTTGTTGTTAAGTCCAAACCAAAATGAAGGCAATTCAGAAAACCTTTCCAAAACCGAGGAAATCATAATTCAAGTTCCTCAAGGGATTGTTCTTTAGATTCTGATTCACCAATAGACTAAATTTTCAAGAATCATATGACAGGAGATGAGTTCCTGCTGTTTGATGTTAAACCATTCGATGGCGGACATGTCTCCTTTGCTGGTGACGTAGGAGGAGAAATCACGAAACAAGGAATGGTCTCAAATGGTACATTGACCTTTGATGAAGTCAATCTTGTGGAAGAACTCAACCACAATCTGCTCAGTGTCTCCCAAATCTGTGATAAGCTTTTCTCAACTCTATTTATAGAAAATGAGTATCTTATTCTTAAACCAGGTTTTAAAGTCCCTGAAGAGTGGATTATGTTGCGTACTCCGAGGCATAATGATGCCTACATTCTGGACATGAGAAGTAATTATTCCATGCGTACTACTTCTTGTTTGATGTCCAAGGCCTCGGAGAACGACTCATCCCTATGGCATCGACGCTTGGGTCATGTCAACTTTAAGAACTTGAACAAGTTGGATAAAGGTGACCACGTGAGGGGTTTGCCTGTAAAATCCTTTCATTGTGCTGAAAAATGTTTATCTTGCTCTAAGTGCAAACAACACAAACTCCCTCACAGACCCAAGACCGTCAATTCCATAAACTCCACTCTTCAACTGTTACATATGGATCTTTTTGGTCCAATTCAACCATTGGCAATAGATCAAAAAGCCTATTGCCTGGTTATTACTGATGATTACTCGCGTTTCAGTTGGACTTTTCTGCTAGGGCATAAGGATGAAACATCTCAGTTTCTGCTAAGGTTCATTGTGTTGGTTGAGAATCAAACAGAGAAAAGAGTCAAATGTATTAGAAGTGACAATGGAACAGAATTCTGCAGCAAGGTGGTGAATGAATTCTGTCACAACAAGGGAATCCTTCGTCAATTCAGCGCACCTTACACTCTCGAACAAAATGGGGTGGCTTAAAGGCGAAACCGTACACTGGTAGAAGCTGTAAGAACAATGTTGTCATATTCAAAGCTTCCATTGATTTTCTGGGGTGAAGCCGTCAATGCTGCCTGCTTTACCCAGAACCGTGTGCTTCTGAACAAAAGATTGAACAAGACTCCGTATGAAGTCTTCTATGGAACGAAGCCAAGGGTTAATTTCTTTAGAACGTTTGGATGTCCTTGCACCGTGCTCCAAACAAATGCCATTTCAACCTCCAAGTTTGCTGAAAAGGCTGATGAGTGCTATTTCGTAGGCTACTCAGCCGACAAAAGTGCTTATCGTGTCTACAAAAAGAAGACCAGAGTAATCTTGGAATCATTCTACATTGATTGGCAAGAATTAAACCCTACTGATGCACACAACGGTCCTGACTGGATGTTTGACTATGAAAGTTTGTTCAAGCAGTTTCGTGGGATGTACGTGACACCTGTTGCACCAACGGTTTCCCCTGTTTCTCCTGTTCCTGCTCAACCTGAAGATGATCAGTCAATTTTGATGCGTGCCGTTTTGAGAGGTCTGGAAGATGTTCAAGTAGCTACACCTGCACCTGTACTTAATGTTCCACCCGTGGCCAATCAACCAGCCCCGGTTAATGAAGTTCAGGAACCCACACACACTACTGAAATACCCATTGTCGAAGACACCGATGATTCAGATACTAATTCATATGTGTCAGCTGACAATGCTGAAAACGATCAGACAGATCAAGCGGTAAATCCTCCAGAAGGACCTAGTGTGGTGGAGTCTGTTCCCACACCTCCTTTAGAAGAAGAAAATCAAGGTCCTTCTGAGGAGGCTGGTGCATCAAATGTTCAGGTTAAACCACATCAGAATGAAGCTTCTGGCAACACCGACTCTACTTCAGTTCCAGCCATCGTTGTGCCTTTCTATGACAACCTATGGGAGGGTCCCATTGCTCAAGAACATCTGGTTAATCAATAAGAAGATGCCACTGATTCTCAACCACATGCCCCTGTCAATGTGACTATTGTCTTTCATCCCATAGAGAGCTTATCAATCGAGCTTGAAGCAACACCAGTCGAGCATGTCGAACAAATTCCTCAGTTACCGATCCACCGACGACATCCGACTGAAAACATCATTGGAGATCCGTCTGCTGGCATTCAAACACGCAGTACTTCTGGTAACATTAACATATGTATTTTTGCTTGTTTTATTTCACAGGTCGAGCCCAAGGACTATCAAGTCACATTGAAGGAGAATTCTTGTGTTGAAGCAATGCAAGAGGAGCTGTTACAGTTCAAGAAGCTGAATGTTTGGAAGCTAGTGAAGAAACCGATTGGAACAAAGTGGGTGTTCCGAAATAAAAAGGACGACAAGGGGGTTATCATCAGAAATAAAGCCCGGCTTGTTGTGCAAGGCTTTAGCAACGTGAAGGACTTGATTACGATGAAGTTTATGTACCTGTAGCCAGATTAGAGGCAATTCGTATCTTTCTGTCCGACGCATCGTATATGAACTTCAAAGTATATCAGACGGACGTGAAGACTGCTTTCTTGTACGGGAAGGTGAAAGAAGAAATCTACGTCAGTCAACCTCCAGATTTTGAAGACCCAGATCATCCTGATCATGTTTATCGACTTGATAAAGCACTTTATGGTCTTCACCAAGCACCTCGTGCTTGGTATGCCACACTGGCTGACCATTATTGAAGAATGGGTACAAAATAGGAATTGTCGATCAAACTCTTTATGTCAAGAAGGTTAAGGGTGATCTGATTCTGGTCTAAATGTATGTTGATGACATTATTTTCGGGTCCACGAATGAGAATCTATGCAAGGAGTTTTCTGAGATTATGCAGAAGCGATTTGAGATTAGTTCCTTGGGGGAGATGACATTCTTCCTGGGCCTACAAGTTCAACAAAAGAAGGGCGGGACTTTGATACACCAAGAAAAGTACGTTCATGACATTGTTCAGAAATTTGGATTCAAGGACTCAACGGCATTCATGACTCCAATCGCTACAAGACCTGTTCTCGCTCCTCATCCATCAAGAAAGCCAGTTGATCAGCACCTGTATAGGTGCATGATTGGCTCACTGATGTATCTCACTGCAAGCAGACCGGACATCGTGTTCCCTGTTTGTCAGTGTGCCAGATATTAGTCAGATCCAAGAGAATCCCACATGACCGCTGTCAAGCGTATTTTCAGATACTTGAAGGGAATACCACGTTTAGGACTCTAGTACCAAAGGAGTCCCCCTTAGAACTTCATGCTTACACTGACAGTGATTATGGGGGATGCAATTTAGACAGAAAATCAACATCGGAAGGATGCCAATTCCTAGGAGACCGGTTGATTTCATGGCAGTGTAAGAAACAAGTCACTATGTCCACTTCCACAGCAGAAGCCGAGTACATCGCCGCATCCAGTTGCTGTTCCCAAGTCATTTGGATCCAGCATCAGCTGCTGGATTACAGTTTGAATTTCTATGATACAACGATCAAATGTGATAATGAGGCTGCCGTTGCAATTGTTAAAAACCCAGTCCAGCACTCAAAGACTAAGCACATCGACATCCGAATACACTTTATTCGTGATTGTTTTGATCGTAAGCTTGTCAAAATAAAAAGGGTTCATACTGATTTTAACTTTGCAGATCTCTTTACCAAAGCTTTTAGTCGTGCCCGATTTTTATTTCTAGTTGAGTCATTTGGCATGATTTCTTTGGAGTAAATTTTATCTTTTATTTTAAACTGTAAATATTTTTAAAAATATGTCACAATTTTAGAGGGAGAAAATGAGTTAACTTTAACTCAACAAAAAGATTTTCAATTTACTTTAAGAAAAACAAAAATCGAGTCACTTGACTTAACAAAAGATTTATTTTATATATATAATATTAATTTCATCATTACTCCTATTTAAGATATATTTAAGAAAATTCAAAAATAATTATCCCGTTTAGAGGGGAGCTCCTGTTTAGAGTGAGTTGGATATTTTAAAATTTTCAATTCAGAATTTGATCCGACCTTGTGGAAAGTGATAGTACATTGGTATGTAATGATCCTAGCGCGTGAAAAGAGTAAATCAAAAGGCTACAAGGTCACTCATGGATAGGATTGACAAACAAGTAAGTGTTGGGTGATATAAACTTAAAATATTACCGATGCTAGTGGCTATACGTTTATGAAGTGGTTGCATGATTCCGTTAAAGTCATATCAATGAAGGAAGAAATGTAATTACATATGTCATACCCAAGCCTCCATTTACCTGATCAAAGTCATCTTATGTAATATGTGTCAACTTTTTTAATTTTGATTGAGTCAAGAAAAGAGTCAAGTAAAGCGTCAAGAAAAACAAGAAAAAGGAAAACAAAAGAGTCAGAAAAGAAAAAGAGTCAGTTATAAGAATTTTAACTTCTGCTTTATTTCTTGATTTATTTTATGACTCAAGCCTTGGACTTTCTCCTGCGCGATAATATGGTATTATCCGACCTGATTGTTAAGGCCCTGAGTCTTCTGCTTTGTTTTATTTTCTATATTTTGTTCAAGTCTTGGACTTTCTTTGCGCGATAATATGGTATTATCCGACCTGGTTGTTATGGCCTGAACTTCTGCTTTATTTTAATCTTTCTAGATTGATTCAAAAGTACAAAGTGTCTAGTGTACAAAGTACAAAGTGTCAAGTATGTTAATAAGAGTATTGTGATCAACTAAGAAAGGTTTAAGTCAAGTTGAGGTGATATGTCAACACAAACTAGGCCCGATATATGATGGAATTCGTAACATGTCTGACTAAGTGGGGACCACATAAGTACCGTGCTTAAATGAACCTTAACTGTATCACGTTAACATCAAAACACTTGTCAAGTTAAAAAGGTGGACAATATCTACAATCGATGATGAACTTGTGTCAAAATAATATCAAAATGGAAACGCGATCTAGGGCTTTGCAAACCAATATGATTCCATGTCGAGATTGTTCTTTGTAAATAAATCAAAGAAAAGAACTTATGTAAATTAATTCAATATTAATGTTAATTTTAAAATTGTTTTAATTCAATTTTATTTTAGTTTATTTTGTTTTGTTTTTATTTTCTAAAATATTATTTACCTTGGTAATTTAATATTTTATGTTTATTTTTAATTTTATTTTTAATTTTATTTTCAATTTTAATTTAATTTTATTTTTATTTTACTTTTAACTTTACCTTTTATTTTAATTTTATTCTATTACTTTTGGTTTTGTTAAAGAGATCAATCTTGCAAACGTTGTCAGTTATTGACCGACAAAAGAAAATTAAGAAAAATAAACAAGTGCTTGGATTCGGTGGGTAAATATTTTTCGGGTTTGAATGTGCAAATGTTTTTAAAGACCGAGGACTGAGAGTGTATTTTCGGTGAATACTCACGATGTTTTGACCTTATCGCGAGATAGGCTGACCCTATATATATGGGTCACCAAAAATCTCCTTCACTATTCACCTAACCTTTCACATTCTACTCTCTCATTTTCTCTCTCTTACTTTCCTCTTCAAACCCTAACCTTTTCATCTTCCTTATTCAAGATTCGGCCTTCTGTATCATCTTTGATCACGAATATGGATCCAACACCCTCGGTATAACATCACAAACACCATAATAATCCTTTCATCTTCTTATTTCTGGGTTCACGCGGATCTAGTCGGCGGCTCAGATGAACCGTCGGCTAGATCTGAGTTTAGATTTTCAAGATCTGTGTTGTTATCATGTTTAGAATATGTTATTATGACTTTTCGATCTTGTTAATCATCATTATTTGTCAGCTTTAGGTTTGATTGTTGTACAGTTTGTAGATCTAGGTTTGTTCATACTTTCTATGGTCCGATTGACCAAGTAAACCAAAGGGGTTTTGACCCAAACTCTCCAGGATTGCAATTTGGGTTTATACGACCATGTGGAAAGGAAAAGGAATCAAAAAGTGGCTAAGTTGATTTTTTCGCATGATGAGGCTTTTTCGCTTCGCTTGGACTCATGGGAAGCGAATGGAATTTCTGTTTTGCTTTGCTTGGACTCATGCGAAGCGAATGGAATCTCTGTTTCGCTTCGCTTGACCTCATGCGAAGTGAATGAAGTTTCTGCATCACTTCGCTTGGACTCATGCGAAGCAAATGGATTGTCTGTTTCGCTTCGCATGACCCCATGCGAAGTGAAATAATGACCATGCGAAAATTCTATACTTAGAAATTTTTAAATTTTATGGACTGAGACCTACGGGACTGATTTGGGACTGATGGACTGTTTTACCCTTGGACTATTTGGAACATTCAAAGACAATATATTTTGGACTTGTTAACTTTTTAAATAGACTAAAATCTATTTTTAACTTATAAAACTCAAATGTATATTATTAATTAAGCATAAATATATATTCAAGTTAAATAATTTGTACATACTTAAGTTGGTGTATATATTACACCTTGTGTTTGTTTAAGTTAAAATGATGATTCTCATGATTTAAATGAATGATTTCAGAGACATAACTTGTATTGTGCTCTCGAGATACCAAAGGATAAAGATGACAAGGTGTTCACATCCGTGGTCAAGGGGTTAAAGCAGTCACCCCTCGAGTATGCCATCATTGCTAACCCAGCCATCTACTCCAAATGGGTCATAGACTTTTGGGCCTTTGCAAAACTTGCCGATGATGCACTTTCTATTACAACAAAGGTTGCTGGGAAGGAGTTGACTATCACAGAAGGAGATATCAGGCGTGCATTGAAGATAAAGGACGAGCCTGACTACACGTATGAGAAGGGAGACAGGGCGAAGTTGAGCAAGTTTGTGACAAATATGGGTTACGATACAGAATGGAAGAGCCTAGAGATGAAGCACCTGCCACCATACTGGAGATTTCTCTTTCATATTGTGACTCACTGTTTTGCAGACATTCGTGGTGGTTTTGATAACATGAGGGTGGACTGGGTACGGATTATGTTTGCTCTGACGACTCGGGAGAAGTTCAATTATTCACGAAGGATGTTCTTATGCATGTTGGCCAATGCAAAGAATGAATCCACTTGGCTCATACACCCGAGGTTCGTGCAGATTCTACTTGATGATATGATACCCGATGCTCCCAGACCACCTCACAAGAAGGCTAAAGATAAGAAGTCACTGCCCGAGCCATATCACGTCAATGAGATCAGGCAGTCGATCTTTGGGGTTTTGTTGAGCACTAAGGGAAAGGGCCACCAGTATCAGGGACCAAGGCCGGGTCCTAAGTTTGGTTTGTTTGAAGAAACTAAGCCTGCTAGGGATGAGGCTGAAGAAGAGAGTGGAGAACTGGTTCCATCTGAACCAGACGTTGAGGCTGAACAAGGTGACTCATCTGATGAGCCACCAGAAGATCAGACCAAGGCCAAGCATGACTTGAAACGGAAGTCCAAGGCTACTGAAGAAGAGGAAGAAAAAGAGGAAGAAGAGCATCGTCCTCTGAAGCGTTTGAAGAAGCTTGGAAACTCCCAGAAGTCCTCCAAGCTCGTCGTCAAGCTTTCTACTGCAGGTAAACCTTCCTATGACCCACCTGCAGTATCACCCAGAACCTTAGCCCAAACCTTTAGAGACCTAGATGTGGCTAAAATTAGGATACATGTTAACAAGAAACCCAAAACCAGAAAGAAAGCCAAATCCAAACTAACCAAAACCATGCTCCATGACTCACTCAATTCATCACCCGAGCCCTCACCAAAGGACCAACCTATTTCCACTTTCCTACCACAAATACCACCCTCACCACCTAAAGACCAGCCACAAGCAACCACAACCACCACCACAACAACCTCAAATTACTACACCAATCGAACAACCAACCCAAACTGAAGCCTTGACCACCTCACCATTCACAAGCCTATCCAAACCACAAGCCTATGGACTCAAACTTTTATCTCCTCACCACCAACACAACCATCATCATCAAACATAGAACCCAGACCCTACACACCTCTATTCTCAACACCACCCACCTCAACAACATCACCACCACCGACCCAATCCATTACCCCTTTCCAAACAACCTCACCACCCATCATGTTCGTTACTCCTCCATCCACAATCCTTTCACCCAAGCCCATCACCAAAGGAAAGTCCTTGATGCCTCCAGTGTAAGTTGATCCTATCCTCGATAGGATCATCGCCCTGGAGGAATCTAACGCAAAAAGGGCTGAGCGAGAGATTGTGTTTCTTGAGTACATAAAGACTTGCGGTTGCTAACGCAAAATTGGTGTAACGAGTTCAAGTTTTGGAGTAACAGAAATAGCTATTTGATGCTCTAATAGAAAGTCAATGTTTGATGATCAACACACTCTAGACTCGAATCCAGAATCAACAAGAGCTGCTAGACCATGAAGCTTCAGGGAATGCTAACTTGAGGGCTAAACACTTGAATGTGGCGAATAGAGTGGCAACACTTGAAAGGAACTTACCTGCTGCCACCCGATCTTGAGGCTAGCTTGTTTAAGAAGATTGAAGATGCTACAACCAAGTGGGATGCTGAGAAGGAGGCAACGAACACTAGGATGTCCATGTTAGAAGGACAGTTAGCTTCCTCTGCCTCTCTCGGTACACTTATAGCAGAGAATACTCAGTTCAGAACCGAGATAGAGGCCATTTAAGCAAAGATAAAGGAGCATGACCACCTGAATGCGCTAAAATTGAAGACGAACGAGGAGTTTGTGAGTAAGTATCAAGCCACCTTTGATCTTATGGGTATGCATGATGATGACTTTCATGCCCTGGAGGACCGACTTGATGCTGTATTCAGGAGTTGGAGAAGGTCTGGTGAGACTTCTCGATTGGGTGGACCACAACCTACTGCAGGACCAAGTGTGGTACTACAAGGAGCTTAGGTTGTGGGTTCGGAAGGCGAGGCAACTATTGGTCGGATAGTACAACTGGTTGGCCAAGCCAGAAGCGCTGTGGGTACCAGCTTGGGTCCTGAACAACCAGTACAACCTCAGGACCAAGCTGGTGGTGATGTCCAAGGAGGTGATGGTGACGATGAAGATAGTGATGAAGATGAAGACGATGACGAGGACGACAACGTCCATGACAGTTATGATGAAGACGATAATGATGGTGATGGTGACGGAGGTAACGATGGAGATGGTGGAGCGGGAACAACAACTGGAAGTGGCGATGGAGGTAGAGATAACACTCAAACACCTCCACAAGATCAGGGACCACGTGATGATCCCGCCTCTTCTGGAAGCAAAGTCAGGCAGGATGACTCACGAATTGACGAAATGTATAAAGAGTTATTTCCTGCAGGTGATTTTGCATGTATGATGGATGCTTTCATTGAAGCTGGAAAGAGCTTGGAGCACTTCATTGCACCAAATACGGAGGAGGCAGTAAACAACGATGATATCAACTACTCGCCAAATCCTGACACGCCACCAGTTCAAGCTCAAGCTACTTCAGATGCACCACCCCCAAGCCGTCATTGATCCAGCAGCCGACTTGGCATAAGCCACACCAAAGAAGAAAAGAAGAACTCATATCGTGTCAATTCGTGCAAGTACCCGCTGCCTCAACTACCGTATCATGATGACACACTGATTGTCTATGCCAAATATAATCAGGAGAACAGTTGTTGGGCGATCAAAGATACAGCGGAGTTCTCATTTACCTGACCCATCACGAGCTGAAATCGCTGCTGGAACTTGACATCAACTATCTGAGAAAAGCTCTAAGCCGAGGAGAATATGAAAATTCGTTGGAACGCTGGGTCAAAACTCATCTTCATCATCAATCAAAGGTGGGCTACAAGGACTTTGATGTAAACAAGGGTCGGAATTACAAGAACCAGAAAGAAATCAACCCAGCCATCGGAGAGCCGCGAACCATGTGGAGATATAGGGCACCAAAAGATTGTCACATCATTTATCATGGTGAGCCCTACATTCCTAACACTCTCCGAGATTTCATTGGTTGGGAATTCGATAACACAACAAGTGAAGTCGTCATCCACTGCCAGAACATGCACGAGATTCGTGTGTTTGACGAGCACGAGCTAATGGGTTTGCATATGGAGAACGTGAAGAAGATCTACAACTCACCGTTGGGGACCGTCGAGGATCTGGTCGTCAAAATACCGACCGGATAGTTGAAGCCTTCAACAAGTTCGTCAGAAGACTTGTTGAACTTCCACTGACCGAGGACGAATGCTTGGTCTACGATACCGACGGGTTCCAATACTAAAGACTAGAGGGAGATTATTAGGTCCCGTTTTGAATGTTTAGTCTTTTGTGTTGGTTGTTTATGTTTTGGGCTTATCAAAGTCGTTTTGTATGTATTGGGCCCAAGGCCACTTGTAAACAAGCCCATTAGGCACATGATGAATATAACACTTCTCATGCATGCTCTCCTAAAAATAGGGAGCATGCCATGAGAAACACAATCTTTTTGCCAAATTCCTAACTCATCTATCTTACTTTCTCTATAGCTCTCCCTCTCTTTCTCACATCCTCTCCACCCGAAAATAAACTCAAGATCCAAGACCAAAAGGTGACTTGGTATGATTTCCGCTAGCACTAAGTTTGGTTGATCCAAGACACGTTGTTAGATCACCTACAAAAAAGTTGCGTAACTCAATGAAAACAAAAAAGAATTAGTGATCGTGTTTGTTTATTTAGTTAATCGAATGATATTTCTTGTTTATGTTCGTTCATTTATTTATTAAACAAACGCAAACAAACTTTTCATTGTTCGATTAGAGACCTAAATAGCTGACCACCTATTTTTCCATTGAATAACGGCATTTGAACTCTCCATCACAACTTCATTATTTGTGGCTCCACTTTATCTTAAATACATCATCATTATTCATCAAAGGAATCATTTGGATCTCGGATATTTACAAGCGTGAATTAGGGTCTTTAAAAAATTTAAATGAATCAGTTTAACTAGTTAATGTTGATATGATATATGTATAAAACAGGTCGTTTAAGGAACCAAATATAACTTATTGGTAAGAGATTCACCAGTGCACTCAAAAAAGTTTCACAAGAATTGATGATGCATATTATGTTATCAATATGCAACCTATTTAGATGAATCCATAAGATGAAATTGACAGGAACTAAACTAAACATCTCACATCTCACAATTGTTAAACTATGCTTATGAATACAATCTGGTCACATGCATTGGAGCTGGGCTGTATTGCACATGGCAGAGTTTTTCATCTAAGAACATCTAGTTAGATTGGTAAGTAACGAGTACACTTAAGAACATCTACTCGCTATTTACAATATGCGACTACCAAAGAAAAACAAAATTACAACCATAATCACTTAGAATCTTTAATAACATCATCTTTTTTCATCTAAAGAAAACTTCGTATGAATTGTGCTCATTTATACATAAATATGCTTTGATAATATGAAACT